>NC_044560.1:69571338-69871338 GCF_007565055.1 Rhinopithecus roxellana | reverse complement strand
ATAGATAACATATATTGAGTGCTTATAAGGCACAAGACGCTGTTCTCAGTGCTACACATGCATCACCATTTTTTTTTCTCATTAAACCTCTATGAGATAAATTTTACAAATGAAGAAATTTGGTGCACAGAGAAGTAACTAGCCCAAGATCTCTGCCGAAGCAGGTGATAGAGCAAACACGCCAATGGTCGTGGCCTATGTCCAAAACTTATTCTCTTAGTCACTACATTGTGCTGAATGGATGTTTTCATATTTGTATGTTAACAAATTTCCAGCATAACAATTTTGGTTCCAGTGTTGAAGGTAATAGCCATAAGGGGCGGTTGTTTTTCTTTTGAAGTTGTTATTCTTGCGTCAAACTTATGTTATGTACTTGCCATATTATCCTTTCACTAGCTCAGAGGTTGTTGTTATTACTCTGATGATGTTGATTAGATAATGAACTGTCAGAGGAGTTAGAAACTAGCCCCAGGTGATATAACAAAGTAAATGCCAAACAGAGGGTTTGAACTCAGGTCTAACACATTCCAAAGGCCAGGCCTTTCCCACCGTGAGAGTGAATACCTTGCATGATTGGAGAGGCCTATGTGAATTCACTAAATCCTACAAGTATGATTTGTTGTTGTTGTTTATCTGTTGTTAAAACCAGTTTTATAAGAGTCAATCATCAAGAAGTCCCTCAGATATCTACATCAACAATGTGATACAGACTAAATGTCTGAGGTGTATTTTCAGGATTCTGCAGAGAAAAGGAACCAATGGAAGATATATATGATTTATTTTAAGGAATTGCTTCATGCTATAGTGGGGACTGGCAAGTATAACATCTATAGGGCAGGCTGGCAGGCTGAAAAGTTGACAGGAGTTGAAACATTGCAGCCTTGAGGCATAGACAATGGGTTGATTATAAAGACCTGACTTAAGTATCTACTGTACCCCATCAAAGTGCATTCACAAGAGACCCTCAGGGACTCACATAGGTGGTTTTCAAACTCTATCTAGTCAGTACTGCTCTCAGACTTGGACAAGAGAGGCTTTGAGCCAGGGTTCCGTACCTTAGAGCACTTCGTCTTGGTGGCTATAAGCCCTGCCATAGGTTTATAGCATGTAATCTGTAGGGCTGAGGAGATGTGCCCACCAGGAGCCTATGCCTGCTTTCTAGACCATGATCTGGGTACTTGGGAACTGGAATTTCTCTGGAAAAAAAAAAAAAAAAAAATGGCCTGAACCTGAACAGTCATTTCTCTTAAATTTTACCTCTCAAGGGTGTACTGCAAGGCCAGTTTGCAGAGATTGTGGACAAGATCGTGGACAGCGTTTCTAATTATGGGTAGGGTGTCCAGAGATTATATATGAAGTCCCATCGTGGACCATGGAGCTTGGAATGTTAAGAAAAGTTGGGGAGACTGTGAGCTGAGTTCCAGGGGCAGAGAGCCAGGAGCTGGTCTTTCTCATTCCAAAATTTTCCATCACAAACTGAGGAGTACAAGAATTCTAGATTTAAACATAGTCTTCTCCATCATTATGAAGATATATTTGACAAAGTAGGGAATAGAATATGTTTTATTTAATGATTGCTTAGTTTTATTTATAACAATTTATCTTAAATATTTAGACATATGGTCTCCATTTGTCCTCTTGCCCTGGACGCCGTAAATGTTAAGTAAGGTCCTTTCCTTCAGACCCTTTCAGGATTCCTCAGAGTTACCTGAGACGAGGAGGAGGCTGAGCACAGAGTTTGAGCTTCCCAATTTCATCTTTAATTTGAATAGTACTTTTATTTATTAGTTTATCATGTCAGACTTTGTTGAACAAAATAATTCTGCTGGCTTAAAAATAAATGTTTGAAAACCACAGGTTTCCAGGCACAGTGGTGCACACCTGTAGTCCCAACTACTATGGAGGCTGAGACAGGAGGATCACTTGAGCCCAGGAGTTCAAGACCGGCCTGGACAACATAGTAAGATCTCACTGGTTAAAAAAATAAATAAATAAAATCACTATAAACCATAAGCAAGTATCATATTAAAACTTGAAGGGATCTTAAAAGTCTTCTACAAAAATTTCATAATTTTACTAATGAGAAAATGGAGGCCCATGGAAGGTAAGAGAGTCCTAGAGTCCTTGGCTAGTGCTCTCTGATATTGGCTATGATCGTGGCTTGTATTTGCCAGGCTCCTTGAAGAAGCAGTCTGAGATGAAAGTGCAGAAGAGATAAGTTTTTCTTAAAGATATCCAGCATACTGGCCGGGCATGGTGGCTAAAGCCTGTTAGTCCAGCACTTTGGGAGGCCGAGGCAGGTAGATCACAAGGTCAGGAGACAGAGACCATCCTGGCCAACATGGTGAAACACCGTCTCTACTAAAATAAAAAAAATTAGCTGGGCATAGTGGTGCATGCCTGTAGTCCCAGCTACTCTGGAGGCTGAGGCAGGAGAATCGCTTGAACCCAGGAGGTAGAGATTGCAGTGAGCCAAGATCGCACCACTGTACTCCAGCCTGGGAGACAGAGCAAGACTTTGTCACAAAAAAAAAAAAAAAAAAAAAATCCAGTATACCTTTTCAGGAGCCTCCTTATGCCTATTACAGTGGCTCAGTTATCCAACCCCTTTTGCACTTGTCTTTATTGAAATTTTGGCAGAAGAAGGAGCAATCGTTTAGTAAGATTATAAATTATCTGGTGCCATTTCTGGTGGCAGTGGCATTTTAAGCTTTTTCTCTCATTTAAAATGAATTATTTCTTGGTGATTAAATAAGAGAGGCATTGCAATTTGTGTGTACATTGGAGTCAAAGCAGGGAGAACTTCAGGATTTTATATGCTACCTATATTTTCACTCATTAAGCTCTCTGAAGGTAAAGAGTTAATAATATAAGTTATCTAGAAAGAGTATAAATTTTTAACATCTTTCTGTCCTTTTAGATTGCAGAGAGAATCGAAGAGCAATAACCTCACCTAACAATTAGCTTAGATTTGTGTGCCCTTGCCCATGAAACAATAGGATCTCGTTTAAAGATTTCTGGGAGACAAGAAGAAAACCTGTCCTACAGTAGAAAAGTGTAATGGAATCTTCAGCTTCTTCCTTGGGAGATCAGAGGCTTGGAGTACGTGCTCCCTGGACAGAACACACCTTAACAACCACAACTATTCTCAATTGTCCCCTGTTCAGACCCCCTTCATGGACTTGATGCCAATCCTGCTTTTCTCAATCCTCTTTTTCTTCTCTCTTTCAGAGTTTTCAGCATTTATTTTCTCTCTACCACCACTCTCACAGAAGACTGACCTCCAATTTGTGCAAGGCTCCGGGTTGTTTATTCTCATGATGTTCTCTCCTATTCTGCTTTTATCATCCCACATTCAATGGCTTAGTTTCATGTCTTCAGGGTGGAGATGGAACTAACGGGGAGGTGATGCTGGCATTATTTAGAGCTTCCATCTCTATATGTTGATGACCTAAAATCCCCCTGACTTGAGGCTTTGGAAGCACAGAGCCCTTGATAGATGACTTTTACAGTCTGGGCAGGAAGCCGTGCCGTGTTTGACTCTAGGCAGCCTACTGGATGTCCTAGAAGCATAGTGGAGGAGCTCTGCACTGAGCAATGTCTCTCTGATGCAGCAAACACTACATGTAAAGACACCCTAGATACTACTTTGTCAACTTTGGGACATTGTCTTCTAATGTGCATGTCAATGCAAGTAGGCAAACAGGGTCTAATTATGTATATTATCATATTAAATTGGTGCAAAAGTAATTGCGGTTTTTGCCATTACTTTCAATGGCATAACCCACAATTATTTTTTGTACCAACCTGATAGAAAAATCTACTGATAATGATGATGTTTATAGATTCAGGGAACTAACAAAATGGGGAAAAAATTGTAAAGCATGATTTTGCTGTGTAAGAGAAATAATCATTATAGCAATTAAATGTGTTATTTGGTTTTTATACCTTACTATCATACTATTAGGTTGGTGCAAAAGTATTTGCAGTTTTTGCCATTAAAAGCAAAAGAAAAACTACAATTACTTTTGCACTGACCTAATATTACAATAAGTATGCATAGTTTTCTTATGCATAGTTTACATCAAACTTTTTATATGTTTAATTTAAGTATATACTATTTTCTCTTTGCTTATTTCAGTTTTCAGAAAGTATCATTCAACTTTTTTTAATGTTGCATGATTACCCTCAACTCTCAAAAAACACTATTTATAAAACCTGAATAAATATATCTAAAGTTTAGTGGTAATATAAAATATCCTTGACAAAACCACATATGTACATACATAGTTTGTATACATATTTTGAAACTCCATGATATTTTACCTACATGTATTATAAAATATATAATATGAATAATATATAATATTAAAATAATGCATAATGTATTAAATAGAGAATAAGCTTGCTCTCTGAATTTCAAATAGGTTTAAGGATGATTTAGGGAGCCATAAAAACTGGTAAACAATTGGATTTTCCGACCACAGTTAGAGATGGAAGGAGACAGGACTGACCCTCCTAGAGAGTCAGCCAGCTATTAGAAACATTGTGGGTGTGGTGGTGAACAATGTGGGCTTTGGGGCCTAACATCTGGATTCAAATCTCAGTCTGTTACTTAGTGAACAATTCCTTGTTCTTTCTGTGCCTCAGTCTTCTCAACTACAAAATGTATATAATAACAGAACCCACATCATAGGGTTGTTGTAAGGACTAAACCTCTTTTTACATATATACATATATATACGCACACTCATATATACACATATACATATATATTTATATGTTATATAACACACACATACATATACATACAAATATATAAAATATATATGTATATATTAATCAAACCATTGTTTCTCTTTCTCAAAATAAGATAGTAGAGCTGAAAACTTAGATAATAAGAAAGCTGTTGGATAGTTCTGGCAAGGAAAGGTCATACCATATTTGTGATGAGTTATAAACTGAGATCGACAGAATCTCACAGAAAGATTAAATACCTTTAACTGAAGGCTCCCAAATGCTAGACTCAACAGCTGTGTATTTACCCCAGCAGGCTCCAAGATTCGGTTCAAACTTATTGCAATGTTGTTTTCTATTTGAACAGAAGACTAAAGTTGGATTCAGCTGGGATTATTAACGATCGTATTTATTTGCACCTAAGTATTATATTTCTTTAAGTTGCGCATTATATACATATTTATAAATTTAGTAAGCGTTAAAATAACCAAAGGTGAAAATAGCAAGAAGTGTCATATGTGTGTGTATATGTGTGAATAAATTGCACACACACACACACAGGCACACACACAATGTGTGTGCAGGTATTAAAATCAGATGCTCAGTCTGTTTGGGAATCCTACACAGAGGGCTGCAGTCTAGGCACCGTTATTCACCTGGTGACAGGTACCCAAGTTGTAGATGTGGTATCTGAAAGGAAATAAACAACCTTACACATGCAAACCTTGCAAACAAAACCTAAAAGTGATGGCTGTTGTCAATTCCCTGGCAACTTTAACAAAGTTCTTTCATTCCACTGAATTAAACAGAAAGAGCACCAGGATCCTAGATTCTAAGCTCACCTTTGCCTCTGAACATTTCTGTGGCCTTGGGCCGGTTCCTTCACCTCTCTCAGCCTCAGCTTCCTCACAAGGACATTTGACCAGATGATTTATAGGGCATCTTCTAATTCTAAGATGATATGATGTTGAATTCTGTCCATGCGAGGAGTTTGAAGAAGGATGGAGACAAGTCAATTTTGACAGGAAATAGAACTTGTGTGACTCTAAAAATACTGAAATAAAAATATAAACTCTAGATTAAATTCCTTAGAAACTTGTAATTATTTAACATCTTTTTAGAATGGTATGGATTCCTGTTCAGTAATTTCAAATTTTATATACATTTTTAGCAATATGTGTAAAATACATCGAGCTTTGCTAACCATGAGCAATTGTTATGTCTCATAATATTCACTGCTTCTCTGTTTTAAAATTTTAGCATAAAAGGAAAAAGCTTTTCCTTTTCATGGGTACTATAGCTTGATAGCTACAAGTCCAAAACTATGCCACAAAAGAAAACAAAATTTTAAGCTTTAGTTAATCTTTAAATCTGGTCTTTGCTTTCTGAATCTTTAAAATTTCTGGGATTTTTGTGTTCTTCAGATGCTATTTCTTAATAACCACACAAGATATTCAAATTTCATGGCCAAAAATGTTTTAAAATATTATTGTGTTGGACACTGTGCTAAACACTTTCTAGATACTGATTTATTTAGTCCTCACCATAAGCCTGTTGCATGAGGTGATATAAAAACCCATTCAACAGGTAATTAAAGTAGACAGTAGAAGTCTTAATCACATAGTTTGTAAACGTCAGAGTTGGAATTCAAAACCTTTGTCAGTTTGCTGCAAACCTTATCCAATTTTTTAAAAATAATGTCAATGCCAAGTCTATAAATGCTCAGTTTCCAATACTTTATTTCAGTCTGAGTATTTACCATGATACTGAAATACATTGTAGTTAAACTGATTCATTGTTAATGGATTAATAACTAAATCTATTAACTATGTGAACATATGTATTCTTTCCATCTATGGTGCTTTTGAATCTGACCAGGAAGTAATACCCTCTAATCAAGGACCACATCCTGAGAGTATTTTATTTAATAAACAGCCAAATTGCACTTACTGTGTGCAAAACACTAAACCCTTTATAGACATCAACTCAATTGATTCTCATTCTAATGCAATGAGTAACGACTATTATCATCTCCAATTGTACAGATGAGAAAACTGAGTCACAGAAAGGTTAAGACACATGCCCACCACTGTATAGCTAGTTAATAAACGGCCAGAACCAAAACACAAGTAGTCTATATCCAGAGTCTGGGATTTTAACTTAGTATATTTTACTTGATTTCTCATTTAAAAAATATTTTGATACTATCTTCCCACTTTGCAGTTTTAAAGGTTTGAATTTTAATTGACTGCTAAAGCTACTGACAATATTTGCCAGCTCTCACAGAACTAAACAGGGAGATCACAAAGAAATACCCATAAACAATCTCCAGTACTTGAGAATCTCCTGCAAACTAGGCACTGTATAAAGTTCCACAGACAATACAGGTTACAGAAACTTAAATACGGCTCTATCATTCTTTTTATTGCATTTGATCAACATCACAAATAGCTTTGTGTTGATCTTACATAGTTTTGTAATGACAAGAATTCCAGGAAAGAAAGCAGCAAGCGCACAGCTCAACTTTGAAGTTTGTCCATGCTAATGGTTAAGAGTTAACGTCTATCAGCATCTGAAAAGTTAACTTTTCCAAGCATGGCAACTTTTCTCAAAGACGTGTACTTGACGTTTGAGCTCTTGACTTCAGTCCATAGATGGACTGCTTATTTTAGAAAGCTCAGCTAACCTGAAGGCCATCGGCTCACTGTTGGGTGGGGGGTCCTGAAAGGTGGGTAAATTTGGCCATATACCAACTATGTCAATTACACACCCCCACTTTTCCTACCCCCTACCTTCCTTACTCCCCACAGGGTGCATAAGAAAACAATCATGTTATATTAACTTAGCTTTACGGAAAAGCTCAACAAACATATTTAACACACTGGTTATAGGTTCATTAAGACCTGCTTTAAAAAGTTGGCCCTGATACTAAGCAATATGAACAGGAAGAAGCAACTTGTATTGAAAATCAGGAATTTCCAGCTGTTAGAAGGGCTGCAAGGGCTGTGGAGATGTAATGTCTTAAGAGTGGAGAGAAAGTGCTGATGACATTGCATTTCTGACGGCACCCATGGTTAGTAGATACGCAGGTGATCCTGATGGGCTAAAGCTTCCTTCACAGTTGGAGGACAGATGCTGTAACTGTAGTAATAGTGGGTGCATAAAGAGACCCCAGCAAGAGTATAAGTGAAAGGGATGCAGCTTTCCTGAAGACATGAATATCAAAGGCGGATGCTGGTATAGGACACAGTCAATCAGCTTGGCTGGTGATGGCAAGCTCCTGCTGTGATAAAAAATATGAGGCAAAATATGAGAAAAATCTGATAAAAAGCATATTTTTAAACTGCTGTGCTTGAGACAGCATGGTTTAGTGCTTGGGCTTTCTTCTTGGTTCAGCTTCAAACTGAGCTGGCTCTGAGTAGCTCTCCTTGCTTGGGAAGGCAGCTCCTCCAAGACAGGGCAGACATTTTTGGCGTGGTGGTCTGGAGAAGTTTGCATTGGCACCCTCTGGGTTGAAACTGGACTCTGGATAAACAAAGTACTGCAGTTCCCAGTGCTGCCAGACCCTTAAACTCCATAAATATCAGTATTCATCCCCCTCTTCCCTCCCCAGAGAAAATGAAACTGCATTGGAGATTGCTTCCCTTGAATAAACACCAAACACACTCTAAAAACCAAAGCTGCCCTCCTCTCTGATATTAAACCCGGTAATTACACTATGAAACTTAAGCCTATAAATTCAAGCTTGGGAAGGTAAAATTGTGGAGAAGGAGAAACCTAGTAAAATGTGTCCATTTTGCACATGTATAGCCCGTTCTCTTTTGAATGCTCCTCAGTATGATATAAACTTCACTATACTGTGGTGAAAATCATTCTACCCCACTGTTTCTATGATGTACCTCCCTTTCGTACTCAAAAGCATAAGCATTCCAGGTAGAGGGAAATTGATGCCCTTCAATGTGTTAAAGTTTATTTTGTGGGTCTGGGAATTTGTGTTTTCCCCCGTTTTTGAATTGATGAAATCTTTGAAAATAGATGCCAGAACTGTGAGATTCTGTCTAATAAGTAGCTGGCTTACTAGGAGGCCAAGTGTCTGCAGAGAAGCTGTGCTGTTTCAAACCAGGCCCAATTTTTGGTTGTCTGTTTGCTCAGGTGGCCACTGTCATCCTAAATGAAATAATATTATTCAGGCCTCCCCAGCACTCTGGTTACAGTTACACTCTTCCTCTGACCACTCAGAATGAAATCCAGGCAACAGTGCTTCGGAATTTACAATTAGATGGAAACATGGGGAAGATCTGATTTTTGTCCTCACCTCTCTATCCTTACTTTGCCTCATTCTGAAAATGGCATTGGTTTGCTAACAACGAGAGAGGAACCTTGAGTTTCAGTTCAGAATTCATTTATTTCATTTACCATTTTAATATAAACAAAGACCTAGAATAGTTTGAACCATTAAAAATGGGGAGTGGGGAGGGGGGAGGGATTGCATTGGGAGTTATACCTGATATAAATGACGAATTGATGGGTGCTGACGAGTTGATGGGTGCAGCACACCAACATGGCACAAGTATACACATGTAACAAACCTGCACGTTATGCACATGTACCCTAGAACTTAAAGTATAATAATAAATAAATAAATAAATAAATAAATAATTTTAAAAAATACACTTTCTTCAAATAAAATATTTCTTATGCTTTAAAAAAAATAAAGAGCCTCATCCTCTTTAATGGATTGTTTTATCGATCAGAGAGGATAAAGCTAATATGGCAGCAAAGTAAATTAACTCTTAGCCCAGTTGGCCAAATTTATCCCATACGGCTAGATTTCTTAAGTTTGGATTTAAAGGTAACTTGACTACTCTTCAGGATATTTCTTTGTACTTTTTGTCCTTTCTCCCCAATCTATTCTATTAACAATATCTTTCTTTCTCTTCCCAGAAAGATGCGATTAGGTTCTTATCTTGCTTTCGTAATGTGTCTTTCTGCTTCCTTAATTTAGTTCACATCTCCATTTGTGCCAACTGCGGCCTTGTCCTGGACCATCTTGCCACATCTATGGGTGCAGTTGCTGGAATTTCAAGGTCAATGCCTCCTAGCTCTATGTGAGGCATTCTCTTCTGCTGACCCAAATTGGAAACAATTTAAACTTTGCTTTTGGCCTTTTCTTTCTCTTCCGTGTTCTATTTCTATGTGTTCTCAAGCCTTCTCCTCAGGCAAAGATAGATGAGAGTCACCATTTTTTTTTTTTTTACTATTGTGGTGCCACAGGGTATTTTATTCTGCAGATGATAGTCTTTCACACACCTGTGAACACACAGATAAGCAGGATGATGCATAAAAATTATTTTATTAAAGGCTAAGATATACCAGAAACACAGCTCTGTGGGGCTGTGGGCTCCCATCCCAGGATGGCTTCCTTCACTCCTGCAACTGCCTGCATAGTAAAGTGTCATTTTAATGTTTAATTTGTATAATTGTTTATTAAATTCTAGGCTAAAATGATACACTGCAGAATCCATCTTAAGAGCAAATGTAGCACAAAATAATAAGCTCAAGCATAAATAAACCAAGTTCCTGAGTTGAATGGCAAAAATAGAGCTTCAAGTTTTAGATGGGCCTCATTTATGAATTGATAACAATCATAACAAGAGCTCAAGTCATGTGAAGATGGAAGAATAGTGAAGGTTGATGCAATTTTAAGAACTATGCTGGCCAAATGACAATTTTATATTTGAGAGATGGAAGCAAAGTTGGATTTTCATGGAGAACAGGAATTGAGTAGGACAGGAGGATAATAGAGATGGAAAAATAAGTGATTAGAAAGGTCCACAGATGAGTTCAGTTCAGGCTTTCAGGTCTCTGTGTTACACTGCAGTCACTTAATACATTTCTACTGAAAAGTTAAGTGATTATGTAGTGAGGTTAACATGTATACACAGTCTCATACACAGATAAAGAACACAACAGAATCAGTTCACTTATAAATTTGAGTTTGGTTGGGTGGAAAAAAGTCACACTAAAGACTGATGTCAACCATATTCGCAATGAAAGACATATTTCAGAATGCCTATCTCTTAATTTAAAAGAGCAGATATATTTGACAAGATTGCCTTTTTAAGCTGTCTGGGATTGTCTTCCCCATAAAAAAATTCTATTTGGAAAATATATTCAATGAGTAATGAAGTTGAATTATGTTAAAGATTATTGTCATCACGTAATGGTCATGTGACAAATGTGCTCCAATAGTATCATAAACACGTGAAGCCAGCCATAACAATGAATGACTAACTTTAGTACAGTCAGAGTGTGCTCACTCTCCCAGATACTGCTGGATCAAAATACACCTACATTTCCAAACCTTAGCAGGTTTGATATGACTGTATCACAGGTTACAGTTAATTATATTTTTAAAAACATTTGACATTATTACTCTTTAGCTTCTTCAATAGGGCTTAGGAGTCACTCTGGAATCATTAACAGCCAATTTAAAATCACATTGAGGAATATCTTCTAACAACTTGTTTCTAGAACTCTATTCATGCATTTTGATTTGGTTACGATGACCTTATAGGGTACATACAAATTTTTAAACTATGAATTCTTGAAAAAGTAATTGTTAAGAATCAAGGGAGGAATTAGAGAAAAATTACAATAAGCTTCTTCTTCCCTTGATGTTGGCAATATCATTTCTTTGATACCTACTCTGGGTTAGACATGATTTTTAACTTCATATATGCACCTTTCTTTGATCCTTCTGAGTGTCTTACACTGTGCCTTCTAGATGTCCCTCATTTTAATCCAATATTGAAATATCTCCTACTGGCTACATATTTGTACAGCTCTTACTTGTACCAGAAACTGTTACAAGTTAAACTGTTAGTAAATTCATTTAATAACTAAAAATCGTAATTCAAGGAAAACTAGTCAATAGACAAATAGGAAGATATATCCAGCAGGAACCAAGGTAAGCTTAAAATAATAAGGTGTCAGTATCTTTCTAAAGCTGTGGCTGATTAGGTGGACTTTTCTTATTCAAATAACTGAGGACCAATAAAATCTCACATTTATATTTCTTAAAACAAGAATGCTCAAAATAGCCATTACTGTGGTGAGAAAGATTTTTAAATATTAGCTACTCTTACCGGTTAAGTTTTGAGTTTGTTAGTTTATATTGCTATTTATTTATATTCTCTCGCCACCAGAAGTAGTATTGCCATGACCAGAGATTTACTTATCATTTATTTAGAATTTAGAGTTGTCTGATGTTTGTAAATTTACCTAAGCTGTTAATATGTATCAATAGAGAGAATACTGTCAGAGCATAAGAGTAAAGACCTCCACAATTATTTTCCTCCATATGAAAATGACAATATTGGCAACAATGGTCAAAATAAACTTTTTAGAAGTGTGGATATTAATCAAGGCTTGCAAAAACAGTAGCAGTCTTTATTCAAGAACAACTGTTAGATCACAGCAAGAACAGTAAGCTCTGTGGTATTATAACCTAAACTATTCCTATTGCCCTCTCCCTTGCTGCATGTTAGCCTTGAAAACCATCAGTCTTGTAGCCATGATAACCAGGGAAACCAGTAGCTGAGCAGCCACAGGAAGTGACCCACAAGCCCCATGTCCACAGAATTTTGATTGTTAGACGTGTCTAGAAGTTCCTTGGAAATACCCACTCACAGGGCTTGCTTTTATTTGTCCCGACTCAGCTTTTAGTCACTGAAAACAGACTTTTTCTGAAGGCATATGTTGAAAATAATCAATGGCAATTGTTTGAAATCACAGCTGCCTGAAATCATAACAGCTGGAGCAAATAAGAAACTGACCAAAAAACTTAAAACAAGAAGCTGGGAAATTAGAAGTCCATAGAGGGTTTGAAAAGCTCTGACATTTTCCTGGAAATCTAAAAAGGCATGCACATGTGTAAGGCTGTGCACCTGCTGCCAAAAAACTTGAAAAGGCTCTAATGTCTCATCTCTGGCTGACCTTGAGGCTCTGAACAAGGAGGACACAAAAGTTAAGATAGAGTTGTAAACTCTCTGCCCAAGCATTGAAAATGTAACCCAACATGCACACAAAGCCATTTAGCAAAGGCTGGAAGACTTATTTGTTCAAGATGCTTAAGAAAATTTTTGTCCAACTAAGCTAACTGAATAGAGACTCCAGTGGCCAAAAACAGTAAAGAAAACAGACTTAAATAATTAATTCAGGAAAGGGAAGTCGTTAAACAAACAAACAAGAATAACAAAAACAACAACAAATATTATCAACCACCAAATTTGAGGAGGAAAAAATTCAATATCCTGAGTTACTACAATATACTTTTACAAATGTCAAGTTAAAAATAAACAAACAAACAAAAAAACACCTTAAACCAAAAAGGGAAAATCATGGTCCTTACAGAGGAGAAAAAGAACAGTTAATAGAAACTGTCCTTTAGGAAACTCAGCCATTGGACTTACTAGACAGACTTTAAACCAGCTATTAAAAGTATGTTTAAAATTCTAAAGGAAATCATACCTAAAAAATTGAAGAGAAGTATGAAAATGATGTCTAACTAAAAGGGCAAAATCGATAAAAACATAAAATGCAACCAAATAGAAATACTGGAGTTAAAAGTACAATAACTGAAATAAAAATTCAATAGAAACTTTCAGCACCAGATTTGAGCTGGCAGAAGAATCAATGAACTCAGATGTCAATAGAGGTTATTCAGTCTGTGGAGTAAGAAAAATAAAAGTTTTTATGTAAAAGCTAATAAAATTGAAAAACCTGTAGCTAGATTGACCAGGAAAAGAAAAATTCAAATTTCTAAAATTAGGCATGAAAGATCAGTCATTACAAATGATCTTACCAAGCAAAAGACTTTAACAAAATAATGTGAAAAAGTATATTCCAACAAATAAGATAACTTACAAAGACATAAAATATTGAAACTGATCAATTTTTAAAAACCTGAGTAGATTTATAACAAGAGATTGAATTAGTAATAAAAAATTATCCCACAACAATGAAAATAGGCTTAGATGGTTTCACTGGTAAATTTTACCAAAAAAGAACTAGCTCCAATCCCGCACAAACATTTCCAAAAGATAGAACAAAAGGAAAATATTTCCAACTCATATTATTAGGCTTATATTACCCTGACTACTAAAACCAGGGAGACATTCTGAAAAAAAGAAAGCTAAAGACCACTAATCCTAAGGAATATAGTCATAAATATCTTCAATAAAATACTAGCAAAAAAATTCGATTATGTTTCTGTTTTAAAAAGGATTGTACACATGACCAAGTAGATTTTACCCCAGGAATGCAAAGCAGTTGAAATAAATAAAAATCAATCAATGTAATATACTATATTAATAGAATAAGGTTTTGACAAAATCCAAAACCCCTTTATGATAAAAATGATCAAGGTATTGAAGATGGAAGTGAACTTCCTCAACCTGTGAAAGTCATCTACAAAAAAAAATACAGCTAATATTATACTTAATGACAAAAGACTGAAATATCAGGAGCACACAAGGATGTTCACTCTTTTCACTTATGTTCAACATTATACTAAAGTTTCCAGCCAGAGAAATTAGACACAGAAAAAAAAACACTAAAAGACATCATTTCAAAAGGAGGCTATGAAATACTCTCTATTCACATATAGCAAAAACTTATATATAGAAAATTCTAAGGAACTACAAAATCATGATTAGAGCTCATGAGCACACTCAATAAAGTTGTAGGATACAAGAAAATTAGACAAAAATCAATTGTATTTTATATGATGACAATGATCCATGCAAATATCAAATAAAGAAAACCATTTATAATAGCATCTAAAAGAATAACATATTCATGAATAAATTTAACAAAACACATATACAACTTGTACACTGAAAAGTAGAACATAATATTGAAATACATCAGATAAGACCTAAATAAATGGAAAGACATCTCATGGTCATTGATCGGAAGACTTAATATTGTTAAGATAACAATTAATTTCCAAATTGAGTAGCAGGTTCAATGAATTCCTTATTAAATCCCTATTGCCTTACTTGACAAGCTGATCCTAAAATTCATAAAGAAATGCAAGAAACCCAGAATAGCTAAAAGAACCTTTAAAAAGGAAGAAAACAAAGTTGGAGAACTCACACTTCCAATTTCAAAACTTACTACAAAGCTACAATAATCAAGACAGCATGATACTGGCAGAAGAATGAGGCATATGGTTCAGTGGATTAGAACTGAAATTCCAGAAGGCAACCTTACATTTATGGCCAATTGATTTTCAACAAGAGTGCCAAGACAGTTCAGTGTGGGAAAAAGAACAGTCTTTACAATGAAAGATCCTGCCACAACTGAATATTCACATGCAAAAGATTGGAGACGGACCATTAGCTAACACTGCACACAAAAATTAACCCAAAGGGATCATAGACCTAAATACAAGAGCTAAAACTATAAAATTCTTTGAAGAAAACAGGTATAAATCTTTCTAAAGTTGGAGTAGACCATGGTCTCTTAAATATGACACCAAAACCACAAGTGTCAAAAGTAAAAAATATTTATTAGGTTTCAAAATTAATTGAAATTTAAAATCAAAATTAAAAACATTTGCGTTTCAAACAACTCTATCAAGAAAATGAAAAAGCCCACAGAATGGAAGAAAATATTTTTATCCAGAATATATAGAGAACTCTTAAAAGTCAATAATAAAAAGACAAACTACCCACTTGAAAAATGGGCAAAGGACTTAAATAGACATTTCTCCAAAGAAGATATACAAATGGCCAATAGTCACATGAAAAGATGCTCAAAATCACTAATCATTAGGTAAATGTAAATCAAAACCATAACAAGATACCAATTCCCATGTACTAAGATGGCAATAATCAAAAAGACAGATAACCACAAGTTTTGCCAAGAATGTGAAGAAATTAAAACTCTCATTTATTACTAGTGGGAATGTACAGTGGTGCACTCTCTTTGGAAAACAGTTTTGCAGTTCCACAAAAAGTTAAACATAGAGTTACAATTTAACCTAGTTATCCCATTTCTAGTTATATACCAAAAGAAATTAAAATATATATCTGCACAGAAACGTGGAGGGGGTGTTTACAGAAAAATTATTCGTAATAGCCAAAAAGTGTAAATAACTCAAATGCCCCTCAAATGATTAATGGAGCTGGATACAGTGTCACATGTCCGTAATTCCAGTTACTGTAGAGGCTGAGGCGGAAGGACTGCTTGAGCCCAGGAGTTCGAGGCCAGCCTGGGCAACATAGGGAAACCTTGTCTCTAAAAAATATAATAAATTTTTTTTAAGTGATGAATGGATAAACAAAATGTGGCATATCCACACAATGGAATATTATTCAGTTATAAAAAAAAGAATGCTGTGCTGATACCTGCTACAATGTGAATGAACCTTCTTTGCAGAGGTAATGTTGGACTAAATTGATAGGTGAGGAGTGAGAGGTTATAAAATGTAATAACAAATGAGGAAGTACACAGGGATTTCATTAGCGAAAGAAGTTGAATAGGTGGTAAGGCAAGAGGACCAGGTCTATGAGATTAGTTGTAGACAGTTCTTTTTATTATTTAACAAGCACTCACTATTGTTTTTTAATTCTCATAATATTCCTATGAGGTAGATATTAGTATTAACCTCCATTTTCTAGATGAGGAAAGCTAGGCATAAACAAGTTAAGTAACTTGCCCAAGGTCGCACAGTATGTGGTAGGGTTGGGATTTGCACCCAACCGCTGTAGCTCCAGGGTCTATGAGTTTTTGTTTTTGTTTTTGTTTTGAGACAAAGTCTCACTCTTGTCGCCCAGGCTGGAGTGCAATGGCACAATCTCGGCTCACTGCAACTTCTGCCTCCTGGGTTCAAGCAATTCTCCTGCTTCAGCCTCCTGAGTAGCTGGGATTACAGGTGCCTGTCACCATGCCTGGCTAATTTTTTTATTTTTAGTAGAGAAAGGGTTTCACCATGTTGGCCAGGCTGGTCTTGAACTCGGGCGATCCGCCTGCCTCGGCCTCCCAAAGTGCTGGGATTACAGGCGTGAGCCACCGCACCCAGTCCAGGGTCTGTGTTTTTAATCACTGCACTAAGATATCTACTGTATACTGCTAAAGAAATGAAAATTAGATTACAAAAACAACAGATTAGTATGATTTCTTATGCATCTGTGTATCTCAAAGTGGTGTTACTTGACATCTCTTTTATTGCCTTTGACATGTCTTTCAGTTTTTCTGAGAACGTTGTGGCTATGTTCTGTCTGTACTGGAATAGATTCCTCACATTTTCCTCCTTTGACTTACTCATTCAAAGCAACAAGCTGTCAATCTTACTTGACTTTTTCAATTTATAAATATTTGTGGGGGGTACTTTCTCTGTGCCCCAGCTCTAAACTTGGTGTTTTTCAGATAAGACCATGTTTGAGAAATAGTTTCCTGCTGGTCATGAGCCTATAGACTAGTGGGAGAGATGGAAACAAAATATGATAAACTGATGGCTATGCTTGCAACATAAGAAAGCGCTGTGGGAGCAGTGATGGAGAGGCTGGGAATAAGCTTTAGAAGTGGACACATGGGTTTGCTGGCCCTGTTCTGAGGCTGACTCATGTACCGATCATGCTATAAGCTAACACTGAGGACAATCTGTCCGTGGGGGGCTCTGAGGGCCCTTGGTCACTCTGGGGCCCCTGGGCATGGAGACTCTGCCTCTCCTACCTCCAGAGACAATCCCCCAAGAACAACTCCTTTTAGATCAACATCCTTAGACAGGATCTAAAAATAAATACATCCACCACAGGGGGAATATAGAGGTTGGTTTTCATCTAAGTTTATTAATCATTTCCTGGCTCGCAGTTAAGAATCAGACTTGCCCTTTTTAGAATCTTTTGTTTTCAAGTTCTCTTTGGATGCTAATCACGTTCTTCTTTTCTCCTACCCAACCCAGTTGTCCTTTACTTTACCAGATACACATTCAGTCTTTCTAATCCGTCCTCATAAGTCAGTGCCTTCAGACTGATGATCAATTGTTTGCACATCTTTCAACTCCCATTAATTTATCTTTATCAGATGGATATGAAGGTGTTAGGGAATAAAAGCAAAAGTAGAGGTGTGGTGTCACCAGTGTCACTTGTCTCACATATACCCTGCAATGACTCCCATATGTACGGTTAAAAGGGCTTTAAATGAATGGGAAGGAATGGAGGCTCTCTTGTGTACTAAGTTCATTCTGATTTACAAGCTATTATTAAAACTAGTGTTAAACATCTCTGTGCTGTCCAGTACATTAGAACTTACCAAGTTCTATCAATGAAAGATGCTATTATTTCTCTCTTTAGTTTATTTTCCAACTACAAACAATCCATACCCACTGCAATATAATTTAAATATACAGAGGGAGTGAAACAAATCCAGTCTTCCCCTCCTTCCTTCTCCTAAACTGAACAGTTTGGTGTGTATCTTCCACACCTTCTTCCATGTATTTACAAGTTTTCAGAACCTGGAATTACACCCTCCACAGCACTCTGCAACTAACTCTCTTCACCTAACGTCAAATCATAGGCTTTCTTCTATGACAATACAAATAGGCATGCCTTATGCTTTCCAGCAGCCACTTGTTTTCCCATTCTATCGGGCCTACTATAATTTATGGCATTATCTGGTTAATATTTCTTTGCAGATATGTTGTGGTGAAAACTGAGGATTGTAATTAGAAAATTGTTTAAAATGTTTAAATCTTTTCTTTGGATTATTGCTGTTTTCACTAAGATGAATTTTTCTTTTTCTTTTTGTCAGCTTTGATCCATGTCTTTCATGTGTTAGTTTTCTTCAACTTTTTAGTATTCCTTGGTTGTGAGATTAGTTTTATAAGTGAGTTACTGCTAGTTAATATAGGTAGCTGGTGTAAGTTTCCTTTTAGATTTGTAGAGATCCATTTCCCAGTAGCCTCAGTCCTTAAGAGTGAGGGCTGGCCATGAGCCTTGGATTAGGAGGCAAGGAGCATCAGACACAGGAAGCCACTACAATTCCCTAAATAAGGAGAACTTACCATGTGGATGGAGGTTCAATGTGCTTGTTTAATTGCTGGGCAGATATGGCTCTCCTTCTGCCCATCCCACCCCCACCTTGCCATGTCTGATATAAAGGTCAACTAAAATGTCAAGCTTCATTGTACTTCTTACACCTCCCTATACACCTACTCTGTGCTCGCAAACCCTGAAGAGATCGTACATTACATAGTGAGCTGTTCCTTTCCCCTGCAGTCAGAAAGCCACTGCCCTCTGTGCTCTCTGTAGCAGAGAAAGTGGCGTGAATGAGGCACAATTTGCTCAATTAATCTAAATCTTTCCTTCAGTTAATTCCCCTGCTGTTTATCCTATTACAAATAATAATTTTTAAATCTATTAATAAGAAGAAAATTCAATCAACAATATATTGCCAGTTTTTACTTTTCAAATGGACAAGAACAAAGATAAAATATGTAATGCTGACAAAAATGTAAGAAAACGAGCTTTTACATCAAGTTTTTTGGAGAGTGCACAGTGATGTGGAACATTTTTTTTCCGGGAGAGAATGTTGGCATTATTTAATAATATTTTGTTGCATGAACTCTTTGGTTCTGAAACTGCACTTTCAGAAATTTCACCTATCAAAATATTTACACAAGTGCACAAATATAAATGTTCAATGATCATTATAGCTGCATTGTTTGTATTGAAAAATAGAAACAACTTAAACATCCACTGTAGTAGGCCAAACAATGGCCCCCAGAGTTATCAGGTTCTAATTCCTGGAATCTGTGCATGTTACCTTCTATGGGGGAAAAAAAGGACTTTGTAGAAATAATTTCAGGATCTTGAGATGGGGAGATGACTGAATTATCTAAGTGGGATCTAAGTGTAATCATAAGTATCCCTATGGGAAAAAGGCAAAGGGGGATTTGACACACACAGTGGGAAGCTGGAACAGACAGAGTTTTGAAGACGCTGACCTTGAAGACTGGACTGATGTAGCCACAAGCTGAGGAATGCTGACAGACAACAAAAGCTGGAAGAGGCAAGAAATGATTTCTTCCACAGAGCCTCTGGAGGGAGCATGGCTCTGCTGACATCTGGATTTCTACTCAGTACTACTGATTTGAGACTTCTGGTCTCCAGAACTGTGAAAGAATAAATTTCGGTTGTTTTAAGGCATCTAATTTGTGCTAGTTTGTTACAGTCACCAAGCAAATACACTCCCCAAAGGAGAATGCTTATGTAAATTATATTAGTTCACATATGGGAACTTAATAATGACAAAATATGGTGTGTCTCTATATTTATATAGAAAATGTCCTCAGATACAATTTTCAGTTACATCATATTTATACCGTAATCTCATTTATATAGACGAGAAAAGTAAACCAATATGTGTGTACATATATGTAGGTAGGTGCTTGTCTGGATATTATTTTCAAATGCGAGTATAGTAGTTACCTACAGGAAAGGCGTAAGTTACGGGGAAAAGGAAGGAAAATTTTCACAGTATCGTATTGTTTATGTATTTTACAACATGCATATATTTCTATATTATATGTATCATATTTTTAAGGGAAAAATGTGATAGGAATTTTCTCCAAACTACATTTTTACAGATCCCAAATATCTACTTTCTTCGAATACTTATTCAATGTTTGTCTCCTTCACTAGACTTAAAGTTCCTTGAGAGTAAGAGCCTCACCTGTCTTGTTCCCTTTTGTCTACAGCACCTAATTCATTGCTGTCACATATTATACTCTCAAAAAATTTGTGTGAAATGAATGATGGAGTGTAACATCTATCAGCAGCAGCCAAAGGTTAGCATCCCCATGAACTGACAGCAAAGGCAGTCAGTACCTTAAGAAAAGACAGCACCTGCCTTGTTTCTTCAGGTTTTCACCACCAAGAATATGACAGCAGCAGCAGCTTAAGGAGGAAAATACACCCAAATGTCTCACCTCTGTTGCCATCAGATAACTAGCTCGCTGTCATAAGCGTGGAATATCCTGAGAGGGACACAGTTGATGCTGCTCTGATTGCAATGTCGAGGACAGTCTTCTCCTTCAGAAGCAATATGGTGAATCAACGCTTTCAGACACAGGGCAAACCCAGAATGCCATCTGTACAAACAAGTATGGCTCCTTTCCTACGGAAGTGTCCAGGACAGATGCCACTGTCTTTGCCATCCATTTGCCCTTAAGGAAAAGGACTTGCTGAACTGAGGCAAAGTAGGGAATTGAGCCTGTTGACTGCCTTGGATGCTTAGTGTCCCATACTCCCTTTGGCTAGCCTGGACAGGGTCTGTGAGGGATTAGAGCATGAAGGCTATAGTGCATCATGAGTTTAAGGAAAAATTAGCCTGAAAAAAATCACTTAGCTCCAAATGTCTAGTGATATTTATAGACATTGTGGGTTAAATTTCACTTCACTGACTTTGTCCTTTACATTGACAAGCTAGATAAGATGATCTCGTTTTAAATAATCATTTGTGTTTAGGTATTTCTCTGGCAGTTTTGTATTACAGTTTAAAAATAGACTAGCCTATGTCTATGCTCATGTTGCCTATGGTATTTTGAACTTGATTTCTGAGGCTGCTGACAGCTTTTGAAAGATTTAACAACTGGCAGCAAGAAAAACTTCCATAGAATCTCTTCTCTGAAATTTTTTCTCCTGGAAAAAAGGGCATCTCTTAGCAGGTAATATATTGCAATGAAAATATGGTTATGAAATAATGGCTCATTAATATGATAAACCATAACATAACCTTTTCTATTAAATGTAAAAAGCAATTTCTTGAAATGAAGACATTTTCCTTCCTATGGCATATTTTTCCATAGTTGTTGGTTTGGAAGAATTTTTTAAAATTATTATTCAAAACAGTCATTTTGATTTGCACAGGAGATAACAGTTGTTCATGACATTTTTATTTCTGCATAAACAGATTTCCATTTTGGTGAAGGTTAATACAGTAGAAATTTGTTTTTACTTTTGGATATACTGTGATACATTAAAGCACTTTGTTTGGTATGGAACCACTAATTTATCCTTTATGCCTTTACGATCTTGTCAGTGCCGCATGTCTCCCTTAGATTTTCTAATCTAAAATAATCCCAGTGAAATCCTTTGATTGTCTGTTTGGACCTGCTCCATTCCTAAAGCAGGAATGTAATGGGCTTTATGGCACTTACTTGGGAGTAATTTATCCAGCAGAGTGACTATAGATACTTGTTTTAATAAGAATATGCTTTATGGTAAGTGGGTACTGCTATTTAATTAGCCAAAGGGAAAGTAGTTCATGATACAATCTGTTCCAATCATCTTGGACATTAAACAAAAAGTCAGGCTAAGTTATTTATGTGCATGCATTTTATTTGTAGTTGCTTTGAGCAAACCTCTTCTCTGAAACTTTATAGCATTTTCTGAGTGAACTGAATTGTGAGAGGAGGAATAGGGGAAGAAAAGGACATGAGAGCATCCTATAAAATTTTGGAAAAAGAAACAGAAGGTTTACTTATTGCTATCAAGGTTGTGAATACAGGCATACCAAATGGAAAACAGGCAGGGAACTATGATTTATCCTCTGCTATTTGGTGGTTTGCATCTTTAGTGCATAGCTGATGGAAGAACGTTGCAGGATGTCAGTAAGACATAATGGGATTGTGTGTTCCTGTGTGTGTGTTTTCCTGGGATTTCCATTGCTTTCAGCAGGAACATGTTTCTGAAGATTCATCATTTATAGTCCTATATTTTTATTATAAATAACTAAATTTAAGAAGTTCAATGCACATCCAATTATTTCAATACTTAAGAGCAAAGTGTAAGCACGTAGATATATTTTAAGAAACCTTCCCTGCCTAATAATACTATAATGATGATATAATGGAGGTAAGCAGTATGAATTTCTAATTGTCCAACAGTTTGGGCAAGTAAGTAATATTAATATATTTATGGATGAATGGGGAAAGAAGAAAAATTGAAAAAATATATGAGACAATATCCCTAGGGTATCACGGCCCTGGTTATAGTCTGCTCAGTAATTGCGTATTTGTTCCCTTTCTCGGATGTAAATGTCTCAGAGTCACCGACTGTAAGTACAAAGGTCCCAGAAGCTTGAATCTGAAGACAAACCTGGCTCCACTACATTTTACTGTTATGGCCTTGGGAAACATTACTTAAACCAGAAGAATCTGTTGCCTTCTTTACTTCACAGTGCTACAGAGAGGATTACATGAGCTAATATGTGTGAGTGCCCTTTGTAAAGTGAATGTCTAGTCTAAGTCAGCACTTGCTTATAAAGCTCCTTAAGCATAAGATTTGGGTTATGATCATGCTTGCACATGCTTGCATGGGGCCTTCTGTATGGCTGAGGCTTCCTAAGTGGAGTCTGGGTGAACCGGTCTTCTCTCTGTGCCCTTCCTGCATGGTGCACCAGCATTTTGCTCCTATTTCTTATACCTCTATTATTTTGTCTGTATTACATATCTTGCTCTTTTTCAAAGTTATCATAAAAACTAAACTCAAACTAAAGGGCTTTAATTCATGCAGTTTGTGTCTGCCATCTAAGTAACAAAAACACTATCTTTTCACAGTTGGCCTATCTCTCGGCAGTGGCACAAAAACGTGGTGCATGGACTAGAGTCCTAAGGAGTGCGCTGTGGGTGAAGGACTCTGAATGGCCATCCAGGTGGTCAATGTTAAGAGCTACCCTCCCTACACCATTGTGTAATCTTTGTGTAATTTCCGTCTTACCCTCAGCTTTACTTTGCCATCAGTATGCTCTCTCTTTCTCTCTCTCTCCCTTCTCTTCTCCTGGAAAATCTTTTAAGCTGCTAAACAAAAGCCCTAAGAATGGTTGCATATTAAGTTATTTTAGACAGCTTGGGGAGGTTATGAAAAGTTTTGGAGTCATTACCATTTCAACAATTGACTGCCCCACAGTCCCCATCTTTAGGAAACACAGGCAGTGCAGTTGGCCCATGAAGTGAGAGCCTGAGTGAGCCTGTGTTTAGTACTTTTAACGTAAGAAGACAGAAAAGGAAATACTAAAGACCGAACTTTCCTTCAACTCTGTGGTCTCACACATCCCTCAGTGACTTGGAAACTTTTCTGACATGAGACAGTGTGCAGAGCAAGATAACCACTCCCCTTCCTCCTCCTGAAGATGTGTAAACAGCTGGTCATGCAATCCCTCTGGCTGGAGGGAAGTAAATGCAGACTGATGTTAAACAAATATAGGCCAGTATCAGGAACTCAGAAAATATTACATATACAGTGTGACAAAGGGCCCTGCAAGGTTCATGATCATTTCAGGTATTAAGGGTCAAGAGTTGGGGTGTCAGAGCCAATAATTTTTTTAAGGCTATGTATTTGTTTCTTTTTCGGAATTATGTTGGTTCTTTTGCTAGAGTTTTCCTAGCATGACAACACACAATTGTGAAAAATGTTCATCACCATAAAGCTATTATAATTCCTCATTTTTTGTTGGCTTTAATTCTTAAATTTTATATACCTACAAGTCATGTTACTTTAATCACATCTTGAGAAATCAATGAGACGTCTCTTTTTCCTTCAACCCATGTTTGCAACTCATTGACACTTATGTGAGCTCTGGGTAGGAATAAAAGTGAGTGAGGATAAAAGCTTCTGTTAACTATGCTTTTCTCCTAGCAGGCACGTGGTGTTCAAAGCTCTTGGCTATTTCATAGGAATCTTGAATACACAATTACGAACTAATTATCAATGCCTGATTCATCAAGTAACACTCATGACGTGAGTCTGAGTGGCACACATCTGATAGCAAGTGGAGTAAACTAAACACACCGTCCGTGTCCTCCAGAACTGTGTCAGCCTTGCTGATATTAAAGCTGGATAAGCCACAGTCATCTTCATCTTGTGACATGGTAGCTACTCAATCATCAGTTGACAAAATTGAATGAGAAGTTTAAAATAAAACAGAAAATCAAACGAACATAAAGCCTAATAGGAACAAAATAGAAGGGCTGATTTCTCTTTTATCATCAACTTTGTAATGCTGGAAGTTCTGCAGTACTCAGGGTCTAAGAAAAGTGGAGTAGGTGTCTATCTTGGTATCAGGATTTATGCTTGTATTTACCATTATGGTATTGCGTGGCTTACTTTTGTTGTCTTTCTCACCAGACTCCAAGTTCATGTGGGCAGATCTCATGTCTTATTTCTTCTTTTATCCCCACACGTTCTACAACTTCTACAAGATAGATGCTCAATAATGGTTTCACAATGGATGAATATTAAATGAATGAATGAACACAGCCCAGTCAGGAGTAGAACTAAAATGCAGTAAATCCTACTTGTTTTTTTTTTTTTTTTTTTCACCTTACTGAGGTCACTTCACACCCCAGATGACAATCTTTCCTATATGAATAAGTTTAAAGAAAAGAAAACTGTGTTATAATCACTCTAAGAAGAAAGTTCAGCCTAAAATTGCCATATTAAGATGATTAGCTTGTATGTAACTGAGTATCTTAAGAATAATTCATGTCCTGTGTCAGTTGGTGAGCTTCTATTCTTCTTGTTTGCAGACCCTTATTAGAGATTTTCTAACGTTTTTTGAAGGGAAAGCGTGGAGTATAAATTATAAGGATTGAAAATGCTAATGATTCTATTTGTATTATTATTCATAATCATAACCCAATTCTTAAGGTTCTATACCAAGGATTCAGTATACATATGATGATATATGTACATGTACATATATACACACAATCTAAACTCTGTTCTAAATGACTTGGTAAAACATTTTGCTGTTTCTTTTTTTGGGAGGGCAAGCAAAATAAGTCATAAGTCTGTTTGAAAAGCTGTTAGGCACAATCTTTAAAAGCTTTAATTCCTTTCAAAGCATACTTGCATCAATTACTTCCTTCCTCTCGTATCAGCATGGAAAGTAGACAGGACAGGGAGGTAGCACAACCTCCACTTTTTCGAGAGAAAACTAAGATTCACGAACCCATTCACTTGGCCCCAGGCAAATTCATATAGGGCACTAACTATGCATAAGCTACAGGAGTTGCTGGTTTTACAAAGTAAACCTGGTTTCCCTTCGAGTAACTGACAGCCTAGTTGAGATAGCATTGCCCTTGGAATCAGGTAACCAGGGTCTCTGCATTAGGCACTGAGCTTTAGAAGGCCCTACCTGCCCCATCTAACTGTAGTTCTCTCCATGGGGCAAGGAATCCATGGAGCCAAGGAGATATATATACCCAGAATTTGAGCAATCTATCCTCCCATCTGCCCCCACCTCTAGACCACACCCTAGGTACCTGAGACTCAGAATTCCCCACCTAGTGGGGAAGTCCTACTTCCTGGGCTTGTGAAGTACCTCTTTCCCAGCTTCACCCTTCCAAGGGCACACCATTCACCATGCCAAGAGTTGAGAGAGAAGGTTGGAGAGCTCCAGGCAAATGTAGTAACAGGCCTGAGAAGAGCAGACAGAGAAGTCAGCAATTACAATGCTGCCTGTGGTGATATGGAAATGAACAAGTAATGCTAGGGAAAGGCGGAAGGGACACCCAGCCCAACTGAGGCATGAAGCAGGAGAAAGAGACGGGAGCAAAGGCTGTTGGAAAAGAATCTGAGCCTTGGATGCTGGGTCAGAACTATTACATGAGGGTAGAAAAAGAAAGGACAGCATTTTAGAAGCGTAAGAGAAAGGTGTACACAAAGGAATGGTGGAGGATTAATGGAATTGTAAATACTTCTCTGTCTTGAAGAAATGAAAAAAGAGGGGTAGAAAATAAGTTGAAAGGGAGAGATGGACAATTAATATTTGTCACTGTTCATTTTACTTTCTTACGGTGCTATGAACCTGATTTTATTTGGAGGTAGTGACTTCTCCGCATTTCATCCCATTCGGTGGACTAATAATCAGGTGCCCTGCTTTCTCCTTGACTAGATTCAAGAGGAATGACAAAAAGACTGAAAATCTCTGAGGTCCTTGGATTTCCAGAGGTATTCCTACATGGAACAGTCAAGCAGCACCAAATCTTCAGACCTTCTGAAACAGCCTGGTTCCTCCCAGCACTGGGTCTGGTTCTGCAGCCCTCCTTTCCAATATGTTACGTCACTCATCCTCTCAACAAATTTAATAGTTGGCTAAGCAAGCCATATTTGGTGTTAGCTGACTGAAATCAAAGCTCTCCAGCTAATACCAGAGGAAAGCAAGGTTCTGATTATCATAAGGTTTTGAATGCTATGCAATGGAATTTGGACTTTATTTTGGAGGAAATAAAGAATTGTAATAAAGATAGTAGCATGAATGAAATGGTTAAGTGATTTGCCAAAATGTCTAGCCATTCAACTTCGTAAGTATCTGAAATTCTCCATAGAAGTATAATTTTAAATAAAGAGCCTTCAATAAGGCAAAAAATAAACAAATAAATAAACGGATAGCTGTTATTTATCTTTCTGTCACTATTAAAGCAAATGTAGCTTTCCAAAGGACTTAATTTTACTCATGAATGAATGAATATTGAGTTAATAACACTCTCTGTACTTTCCATTTTTTATATATATAACTTGAAATAATAATTGCTACTTAAAGTAGGATGTTTATAAATACATGGTAGTACCGTGTATGCTTTCTTCTTTGCAGTTTTTATATGCTTTTGTATGTTCTATGTATGAAGGTTGAGGAGACCTTCTTTCAGAATTAGTTATGTGAGAATAAACTTGTTCATTCTGAAAGCATGTATTTAATGTGATTAATTTGGCCACCTTAACCAAAAAATGATTTTGTGTGTTTTAAAGGGGAAAAAGGATTGTCATATGTTTAGCTTCTGAATTAATGTAGTCTTTCATTGAGCAACTATTCATTAAGATGATCTAATGCAAGGTGCTACACCAGGCACATTATATGATGATTCATTCTATCAAGAATTTCTTAAACATCCAGTGAGCAATGAGACAATTATACATGTGCATTGTTTTGCAATCACATTAACAATTCTAAAATTAGTCTTTTTGAATAAAATATCTTCAAACTTTTGAACATACAAATATTCCAGTGATCTGGCAAATTCCTGGAGCTCATGTGTGACTGTGGGAGCATTTGTGTGTAACTGTGTGGTTTTCTTGTAAGTTGGAAGTCCACAAGATAAAAATAAGCCCTTGATGCCTTCATGATTTTATTAGCTATTGTACTCTGAAGACAACAAGCCTACATGTTTTGAAATTTACAATTTCCTGGAGCATTTCTACAAATAGTTTTGACATAGTACAGAATACTTGATCAACTGTCACCCAAGGCAATTTGAAGAAAATACAGGAAATGGAGGGTCTATTTTGAACCCTGAAAATGCAAGGTCTTCTCTTTTGCCGTGATGAAGAAAAATAAACCTTTCCCTTATAGAGAAGATCTATGGAACACTGATGTTGAAATTCCAAGCTCTGCATTACTAAGATTTCTGGACATCATCACAAAGCCTCTAAGCCATACTTGCAGCTCTTTGCAAAGCTTGCCAGAAGACGACTTTAGTGAGAACAATAATTTTATGATCGTAGACATTACACCTGACACAATCTCTTGGTTACAAATGAATTTGGACAGATACAAGGACTCAATTAGCAAAGCAATGACGAGCTAGCAGCATTCCAGAAATCCTCACTTTATGATACTCTGACATTTATAGCGGTGTGACTTTAAAGAAGTTGCCTAATCTTATTCAGTCTCAGCCATCTCATCTTTAAACAGAGCTAAGAATACATGCTTCTTAAGATTACTTACACAATTTCATGTGATAAGGTATACAAAGTGCCAAATGAAATTCTAAGCATATACTAGAAGTTGAATAGATACTGTATTCTTTCTGCTCTTGTTAGTGCCTTATGTGATTTACTCCCAGGAGAAGTTAACACTGTTTGCCTGATGGCATTTATTTTACTAATAATAGGAATTCAAAAGTTGTCAATTATGGATGACCTACTTTGTCTCAATTTTATAAACGTATTATTTCTGTATGGCACATTTATGTGAAATAAATCTTACTATCTCCATTTTTGCAGGTGAAGACCTGGAGAGGATAGATGACCTGACCAGGGACATATAGCTAGGAAGTGAAGCTGCAAGTGATTCTAGGCCTGATTCCATTATCCTGACTCTTTCTATTTATCCACACATATCAGTCAGGAGATTATGATTTAGACAAATGGCTGTTAAGAGTGATACCACATCAAAAGTGCTTAAGCATTAAAGATATTTTAATATTATCAGGGCATTCTTTCTTGCACCTCTCACCTCTGTGAATGAGGATCAACTAATTTCTTAATTTTCTTAAAATCCCTTGGTAAAAATAATCGACTTTAAATTGATATTTACAAACACATACATTTGAAATGTTTTCGGGAGTTAATTTTCCTATGACACCTCATTTGCTAATGCACATATACTGCCCCTATCAGCACAGAGTATTACAAGGCTTTCCAGTCAAATGGGAGCAAGCAGCTGGAGGGATTAAGGCTAGTATTTATACCTTAATTCCCTGGGCTGCAGTGTTAACCCAGAAATATCTCCTATGAATATCACTTGGCTTCAGGGCGCAGTCACACCAGGCATTCTCAGCTAATTTCACTATTTGATAAAGATTCAAGAATGACTTAACCCAGGTCCCTCCACAGGGATTTTTCTTCCAATTCATACTCATTGTTCTGGGCTTGATAAGCTCTTCTCAATGATTATGATCCATTGTATTTATATATTACTATCAATAATTGTATATGTGAATATATTCATGGATGTCCGCCTGTGCCAAATGAGAAGGGTTGCAGGCTCGTTTTCCCAGGTGATTTTTCTGAAAAGCTATTTTTTTTCTGCTTTAGAGTCAGCATGTGGATCAATAAGCATGAAAGGCTCTTTATTTTCCTCTTTTCTCTTCCTGTTCTCTTTTTCTACCTGCTTGGTGAGCAATGGTACCAGTGTGAGTGGAGACCCTCTGCAATCCCAGCCCTAAGCACTTTGATACATTGTGACTCACCATTTTTCCCTCTTAAAAGTCTTTCTGTACTAAATTATAAATGTCAATAGAATGTTAGGAGCAAAGCACATCAATTTACGTTATTTTGTTTTTGAAGGCTTTATAGGAGGTTGTGATTGTTTTGGGGAAAGGAGGAAACAAAAAAGAGTATTGTTTTTCATTTTAATTTCATGTTAACCAATATTTTTCCTTCGGGTAAAATTAAAATATACTTTTTCCTGAATCTTGATCAAGATATATATATTTTTTAACATTTGGCATTCTAGGGTATACATCCAACTTCTTCCAAGAGTCAGGCCAGTCCCCACCATCATCCTTTAGCACTTGCTTATGATGAAAAATTCAAGCTCAGGAATAAATACTTTCTCTTTGCTTTTCCTCTCAAAGGAGGGAAAGTGAATTTTGTTCTATATATCTGAGAAATATATAGAGATACCCAACCATTGAGTGAAATCCAATTGGTGATAATGTCATAAATCAACAGAAATAAATGAAATAAATGATAGGGCTGTTAAATATTGGAGAGACTGACTAAATAAATTAATGAACGAAGTCTAGCAAGAACTGTGACAAGGTTCCATTAGTACATCAAAGAAACCAATGAGATCCCAGTCATGACAAACAGTTATTCTGTTTCTGTTTCTGTTCAGCCACTATAATTGTGCTGACCCTAAAATGAAACAGCTGTGAGAATGCGGTATTGCCTAAGAATTGAAGCTTTGGAATGATTACTTCTTGAAAGCATAATCTCATTCTTTGAATATTCATGAAACAAAGAAATTGAACAATCAATTTTTGAGTTGATTTTCATACTCTTCTTTGTCCAAATTGAGTTAGATAATTTTAAAGACCCATGAACATATTGCACTTAAAATATTATAGAACATAATAGAATAAACTAAAGTCCCCTTTAATTTCAGAGGTAACCATGTTCTGAGTTTGTGTGTATTCCTGTAATCCTTTTTGTTCCCTAATCCCATGGATTTGTGTTATGTCCTTTTGACTAAAAGTGTAAGCATAATTTTGGTAATATCTTTGATTTTCAGGTGTGGCTTGTAGAATTGGTCTCATTACTTTAAAGTCACATCTTGTGTAATTCATTTTTGTAATTCTGTTTAGTATTTCCCCAGGCCTTCCAATACTTTAAAAAAACACACACAACAGGGGAATAAGTCTTGAGGGAGCACTCAGATGGCAGGAATTCTACAATCACTTATTAAATTGGCCTCCTAAATCCTGAGCGGGTTTAGTAAAATGGAATTTCAAAGAACTTCACAATGTATTGAATACCATTTTACTTAAAAGAAAACTGGAGTTCAGAAAATGAGATCTACTCGGGTTCCTATGGGAAGCCTCCGTTTTATTTTACCTTTCCTTATCTCCCTCTTCTCTTAACTCTCTTGAAATAAAAGGCAAGAAGAGTCAAGCATCCAACTAAAGAAATTATTCAAGCCTTTGTTCTTGCTTACTTGACTTTAGCCACTAGACTCCTTTATGATGCAGCTTGGTCAGAGAGTTATTATTAGGATTTATAAGTAGTCCCATGATAGACTTAGATTTTTTAGGCGTTTATAACTGTCATAAAAATTTAGTGTGGCATGCAAGGTCTCAACCTGGCAGTAAATTTTGCAATAATACCTCTCCATATTGTAAGAAAGTTATTTGCCCATCTTCAAGGGGTTGGGCAGAGGGTGGAACAGGACAAGAATTTTACCGTATTAGAACAATTTTGACACTGAGAGAAAGAAGGTGGCTTACTTTGTACAAAGTGTTCTAAGTATCACGAGAAATGGTGCTATATACGAGAATAGATTAGAACACAGGACAGCTTCTACATTTACCACCTATTTCACCTTTGGCAAATTATGTAACCTCTCTGTTCCAAAACTTTTTATTTGCACAATGGGAGTAATCATAGTAACCACCTTGTAAGTCGTTACCTTGTATTGGATCCTTTTTGGAATAGTGCCAGGCATATAAAAAACTATGTTTGCTACTTAATATTTTCCTAGAGGGCTGGCTAAATTCTCTAAATTCTTGTCTAGACATCATCACTGATAATGAAGTACCGTTTTGAAGTATCTAGAAAAAACATAAAACATAATTATTATAGTCATTATGCATCACATGCCCTCAAAAAGTGACTGTGAGTCACTTATAGTACTTTTCTCTTCACAGTACAGGGACAAGAAGCAGAATTCTTTGGAATTACAGAAAGAGAAATGAAGAAAAATTTGAATGCCAGGTGAGATAGAGTATGCACACTGGAGGGCAAGGTGGTATCTTTAAGAAAAATTATGGCTTTCATCTTCGTTAACTTGAGCCTCAAGCACATGTTAGCCTCAGATCTTATTTTCCAAAAGGTCTTATCATTTAGGATTAGGTATGTTTGACTCTACAGGAAATCTAAAGGTTCTTCTAAACAACTTTTCCCAAAGAAGAATCTGTTTAGTGGGTAGACAGAGCACTTTCCTTGTAGCCCCGTAGCAGTCTGCTTCTCATAAGAAGCCACCCTATGAGCTCTATGACTGTTGACTGACATCCTCTTTTCTCAAGATCACATTAAATTTTTACCAATACATATAGGAAGCAAGAGGGTCAGAGCATAATGCTAATATTTTCCACCTGTGAACGGTGCCTGTTTCCTTTTTTTTTAATCTTCTAAGCCAGTAATTTTCATTTGTATGCATGTGTGTGAATCTGTTTGTAGATTGTGCATTTATTTTTATAGTGAGATTACCAGATGAAGGGAAAGAGAACTGAAATATTGAGTACTTATTACATTCTAGGCCTCCTAGGCCTGTTCTGAGGACATTACACATTATCTCTTTGATTCTCACAATAATTTTGAGAGAGAAATATGATTATTCCAATTAAAAGAGGAGAAAACAGGTTCAGATACATTAAACTTGCAGAGCTAGCGAGAAATGGAACCTATATTTGAGCATATGCTTGACCTCAAAACTGTTATATTGCTCATCCTCAAGAACCAATTTCTGAGGTGTGAATAGCTCTAGGAGTTCCTAAGTTGCTAAGTGATACAAATAGCCGTAGAAAATAGAAATAGGTAGAATTTGTTTCTAAGTCTCATGTTCATCTCTCTATTATCATCCTTCTCACTTATCTACCCTGATTACCATTTTTCTAATTCTGTTTTAAGCTCACCAAATCTAAATTCAGTGTTCCTTCAAAACCTGATTGTCTAAGTCTCATACATCATGGCCAGGCTTGGTCACTCCAGCTAACGTGATAGATCCGGTTATACTAAATATATTGATCTCAAATAGCAGTGACATATTGTTGACCCTTCCATCCAGCCTACTCTGCTGCTTCCCAACACCATCAGGAGATTTTCACAGTGAGCTTGCCAGAATGAATTGAAAACTGACATGAAGCAGAGGCAGAAAATTATTTATGCATTTCCCCATAAACAAGTTCAACAATAATCGGTGTGGTGCTATTTCCTCTTTGTTTTTCCTGAGCCAATGACAAGTCCTATTTGAAACTTTTTGAGGTTGAAGACTGACAACTTCTAGGTTCAGCTCACATTTAGCACTTTTGCCCTTCTCCATTCTCTTCCCTTATTGTGAATTTGAGCACAGCCCTCAATCCCAGTACATTATAGATATGTTAGGAGACTGGGTTTGGTTGTTTTATTGGCCTTTGGTCTTTACTTTCAGCATCAATGCCCTGAATGAGTGACGCACAGGAGAGACCTATGGTATTTCAAGGCCAAAATCCCTGAGTTCAAATTCTTGCTATACTATTTATTAACAGTACAATCATAGGAAGATTATCAGCACCTCTGAGTTTCAAATTCCTCATCTGTAAAATAGAATGAATAATCACACATAGCTCACGAAGTTGTGAAGAGTCAATGCAACAATTCATGTAAACACTTTATACAGTATCTAGCACATAATCACCTATCATTATTATTTCTGGAAAAACTTGAAACTGTTAAAACTAGCAGCATCATACGAGTGGAACTGAGGCTTGAGAAGTTTGAAGTAGAGTATTGAGCATCACATGAAATGTGTATTAATTTTTCATCTCTAAATCTTAGCTCCAGCTTATTCAACTTGTCATCTAATTTTATTTTATGAGGAGAACTTATAAAAATCTTATCAATTCTTGGCCTAAATTAATTGGTTACCATTCATGTAGTCACATTCACAAATAACTACTGCATACTTACTATTTACCCAGGTGTTTTATCAGAGAAATTAGTCTCAAAAGGTTAGTAAACATTATCAAAACAGGTATTTAAAAGATAATGCACTCATTTTATGCAAATCTTTCTATTTTTTAATTTTTAAAAATTGATGCCAGGTAAATTGTGGTCAATAAGAGTTTTACATGATCTGATTACAAGAAATAAATTTCTTCTTAGAAGGCAGAGTGAAATTTCAGTCTATGATCAGCTTGGTGACACGGAAGTGTTTTTTACTACTTGTCAAAATTCAGCTCAAATCAATGTGATATAAACTATAGTATATTGTTATATAGATTATAATATGGATAACATCCACTAAAACTTACTATGTATTCTGTAATAACTCAGAGACTTTTGTCTATTTTATTCATCCTGAATCCTCAGCACCTAGAACCATTCCTAATAGACATTGTTAATGAAATGTCTTGTTGCTACATGCTAGATTTTGTGCTGCATTCTATAAACACAAATAAGAAATGGATTCTGCTAAGTAGGTACTCACCATCAAGTGGAGGAGTAAATAAAGAAATTAATTAAAATGAAGTGACAGAGATATGCTTGGGGTAGAATAAAGGCAACTCTGCCTGCAGCAGGAAATGATTTGGAGATGAAAAGTTAAAGTTTTCAAGTAGATAGAAGTTTTCAGATGGGTATGGGTTGAATTTGGAGGCACTTGAGGCAGACAGAAAAGCCTAGAATAAATGGATATATGAAAAACCATGGTGGTGCCTTCAGAATTCAAGTAGTTTGGCCTGATCAGAGTTCATGGTGTGAAAGGAGAATGTCACATAGTAACAAAGGAGAGCAGGGCAGGAGTCAGATCTTGGAAAGCTTTGTGCCCTTGAGAAGCAGACTCTTTTATTAACATGAAGTTATTAAAATGTGGAGTAACATAGTTTTGACTCCTGAAAAGATCATCCAGCAATAGTGTGAGAATTTGTTGAGGAAGACTGGAGGAAATCAGCAGGTAACTTCCCATCATTTAGGGTAGAAACACTAAAAGTAGGAACTAGTGGTAGTGGCTTGGAGAGATTTTAGGAGGTGGAATAAAAGGAACCTATTGGCATGACTGTGGCAGGCAAAGAAGGAGAAGTCAAGGCTTTTTACCTGGGCAAAGGATGAATATTAGAACCATTAATCAAAATATAAGTTCAGTTTTGAAAATGTAGGATTTTCATATGGAGATATCCAACAGATTATTTTATTTATATATATAATATTATATTTTATATTTTATTATATATATATATATGTAAGAGTTTGTAGCTCAGAAGAGAAGACTGGGCTAATGGTACATCTGGCATCTTCAGGGTGTGTAAAATCAGAGAGTACTAACAATTAGAAGAGAAAACATGTGAGACCAAACTTCAGGTTTATCAGTTAGGCCAGTAGTCTCTAAACTTGGATACATAGACATGACTGATTGTATAAGATGATCCATTAGAGTATGAGAAGGAAGCATTGTAGCTTCTATATATTCTTATTGTCTACATGTATAATAAGAATGCAATTAACCTTTACTAAGCTGTAATAAACAGATTTAAATGGTTCTCATTCAGTCTATGTTTCAGAGGACCACATGTTATGTAACCATTCCTGGGAGAAGGATCATAATTCTATAAGGCAAAATGGTTTAATAGAGTTATCTTCAACCTATTTGTTCATTTTCAGTATATTGCCGTATATACTAGTTTATATAAGGCCAGTGACATAAATATAAGTTGTGTTATCAGGATTTAACTAAATTAACTCTCCCTAAATGGGCAAGTGGCTCACAAATATTCTAGCCAAGAAATAATGCTGATTGTAATGTAAGCCCAGGTGACTATGCGGAAAGTCTAAAGCTGACACTTCCACTTACAGAATAAACTATTTCCATGAGCTGAAAGCAATGAAGATCTATTTGGCTTTTCCAATAATTCTTCCAAACTGAATATTTAAAGTCAAGAAAAGTTACTTGAAAATATGGACTTATCATGCACAATCATAACAATAAACCCCAAATGGAAAATATGCCTTGAGATATTAGCTAATGATCTTAAAATAATATTGATTTCATTCTGTCATTTTTATAATTTTATATTTTGTACATAGATTTTAACATATATAATATAGTCAGAGAGTATGAGGTAATATAATTGCTACATAAAGCACATAGAGAAAGAAAGACGGTTGGTTTTCTGGTATTTTGAGGTTTTTACAGGTAAGAATGAGCAATCAACAGGATTCGAAGATTGCTGAGTTAAGGGATGGGGGAGTCTAAGCAGTCAGAATGGATTGCCATTGCTTACATCTCTTTTCCATACTAGCTGAGAAAGTGGTTCTTTGTATTTTTCTGTGTAATACATCCCTGAAAATAAAGCCACAATCTCCTCATCACACTATTGATCACATTATTGAAATTTTATCTCTGAACCATAATAAGGTACAGAGGTGAAATAAGAAATTTTAGCAATGTGATGATTTTATTAAATGTTTGAGAGCCTTAGTGCTAGAAATTAAAAGTGCAATCATTGGTCCTAGTTTCACAGACCATTAAGCAAACAACTGTTTCTGTTTGGACTATTTTATTTGATTCAGGTAACATAAAAGACTTTCATAACAAGAAATCCATGAAGAAAAGTTGACTTATCCCATATTTGTCAATATGCCTCCATTTAATCATGCAAACTTTCATAGGAATAATATAGCAATATATTGCAAGCTGTGACATTTATGCCAGAATATTGATCATCCTTAAGATTCATGAATCTTTCCTTTCTATTTTTTTGCCCTCTGTTTGTTCTGGGTGACTGGAGAGCACAGTCTTCACCAGCAATCTTAGAGTTAAAGGTTTATGGGGGTAAATCCAAAATGGAAACTGTAGTGCTAACTCCATTTACTTTCAGTGCTTGAATTGCTTTCATGGATTACAATTCCCAACATGTTAAGAGCTGGGGGGAAATAGTGACAATACACTCGGTATAACCCAAAACTAAACTTTCAAAGACTCTGTTACTTATGCATATATAACAACATCTAAGAATTAGATGATGATTGATAAATGAAATGACTACAAAATTTAAAGAGAAAGACTTGGAATGTGGTAAATTTGGCTTTCATTTCAAAAATAAGTATTCTTCATTTTTTTGGAAAAAAAATAACTCTACAAAACTGGAGATAAAAATGAATAGCATTTGCCTGGTGGGTGACATATTATGGGAAATAGTTTTGGCACTTAAGATTCTAGGTGGGTTTGGCAAAAGACAGGTAAATCCCAATGTGGAGAAGAAATATAGTACTGATGGGGCCTGTTTACTGTGGTAGATGAGGTTAAGAAGCTGGGCAATGCTTACAAAAAGCATAGAACTAAGAATGTTGAGAAGCCACCTTTATTGCCCCATTCTAATGATTAACTACCATCAGTGACACAGGCAAGTAGTTACAGGAAAAGTTTTAAAATCATCACAGGAATTCAGATGTTTATCTAACCATAAAACGTCTTAACGTGCTTCCCAGTTGGCTCAAGAAGTTGGGGAAAAGAATCTCTCTAAATAAATAATAAATAGTAAATCTACAATTTGTACTTAATTTTTTCTAAGACCCAAGCACACTTCTGGGCAGGTCCAACAGTAACAGATATAAAACTCTGGAGACATTATCATTCAGGAAGGACCTTAGCCACTGGGCCAAATATGGGATCCACAATATATGCACTTATTCTTACCAAGGGGAAGAAAAATGCTTTGTTGAATTAACAATACCTTATGTCAACTAGTGAGATGAGAAGGGAGCAAAATAAGGAAGAAAGTCTACAATCTTCTAGTTTGAGGAGGACTTGGAAAGTGAAATAGAAGGGGTAATTATGTCTCATCCAAAGACTACCCATGGTAAGGCCTCAGATGGAACACTTTTGCAGTATCAAAAGGCGTCTAAGCAGGAACTCATGTGCATCAGGGGGCAGGTTTGTGTGTCTACTGCAAATTTTGGATTATGTACAAATCAATTGTAGTCAAATAGCAATCAATTTCATCTTCAATCTACCTGAACAATTTTATCACGGCAATTGACTGTGATTTACTTTGTGTTTAAATATGGACTATTTTCTTCTCTATCTTTGTCACTGTTTTCTACCCTTACCAACAATCCCTACACTGAATGAAATACATTTAAATAAAACCACCGCACTTGATCCTCTTTACTTCATACTGAATCACTGACTAGCTCTCCTTCTGCTGGCTTTCGATCCCAGGTGTAAGACCAGCCTCTAGTTCCCCTTAGTTACTTTTCTGTCTAAGACTAGTCTTTCCACCTTCCTGACATTTATGCCTTCTCCTCGTCTATCTTCTCCTCTCAATATCATAAGGAATCTTCTGGAGGGTTTTCAATTTTTCTTGCACTTCTTGAACCCCTGGCATTAAGTGTCTCTTGTAGATAACATAGTTCTAGTTCAAGAAGTCTCCTTCTGACACCAAAATTTTATGAGCCAGTTCTTCTGCCTTCACCTCAAATACTGGTATCATGCTTCTCTCTAAGATATTACAGAAGTCCTGTGTTTGAGCACATTCCAAAATTTATGTCTTAAGAACTTCAGGCATGGGATTTTTTAAAAAAAACTGGACATATACAGAGGGCAATATCTCTTAACTGGACACTTAAGAAACTGCCTTTAGTTTGCTAAAAATGGAACACATAGATGCAGTTGTGGAGAACTCAATTCAGGAAGCAGAAGGAGAAGAGGGTTAAAAGGCATTGTTGTCTCTTGTGCATGATTAAGGGAACAACAACAACAAAAACAAAAGAAAAACTGCCACCTTTTTGGCATTCATGGCATATGAGTAGAAAAATAACCAACTGGGATATATCCAGTTTCAGGCTCCTCCCACCTCTGTATATTTTGTCTCTAAATCTGCCGTCTCAGTTTGTGATAATGAAATGGTAACAGCAATGACGAGGGCTAATGGGTGCAAATTCTCATATAAAGCAGACAGTATGTGTGTTCTAGATGCCAACAGCAAAAAGAGCAAATAAAATTTTAAAGGTAGCAAAAGAAAGTTTAGTGTAGAATAATAATAACTGAGTAAGAGGAGGGAGAGAGGACATGCTGCCTGTTTGTCCATGGACTGCTATTGATGATATGCATAAGAGTTCCTGGACTTGGTGGTAGAAAATACACATCTCTGGGAATCAAAATAGAACCTAATTACGAGTAAAGCCCAGTGGATTGATTTCCCCTAGTGACCTGGTCCCATTATTGGTGATGTCTGCCTCTATCCATTAGGACTTTTGAGAGCCAGCTGCATGATAAGGATTTTGTGAGCTCCAAAAATTATAAGATATTTGGCATCTCTGCACTTACATCTTCCTGTAATGATATATTTTATTGTTTGGAGAAAGAAGGAGTAGATCCACTTGAAGCAAAAGTGGAGAAATCTTTCAGTGATTTTTATGGTTATGTGTGAATATACATGTGGCAAATTCCATGGATGAAAGCATTTCCTGGTGTGGTAATAACGGTCATTCCTGTTTTTCTCCTTCTCCTGCCCACTTTTCTGCTCTTGCTCCTATTGGCAGTATTTCTTTTATTCTTTTTTTTTTTTTTTTTGAGACAGAGTCTCTCGCTTTGTCACACAAGCTGGAGTGCAGTGGCATGACCTCAGCTCTTTGAGACCTCCACCTCCAGGGTTCAAGCTATTCTTGTGCCTCAACCTCACAAGTAGCTGGGACTACAGGTGTATGCCATCACACTTAGCTGATTTTTGCATTTTATTTTTAATAGAGATGAGGTTTCACCATATTGGCCTGGCTGGTCTCCAATTCCTGGCCCCAAGTGATCCACCCACCTTGGCCTCCCTAGTGCTGGGATTATAGGCATGAGCCACTGTGCCTGGCTCTTTCTAACCTCTTCATTCCTCCCTCTGAAGAATGTAAGATAAACAGAGGTTGACCACTTTGTCCCTTGGGAAGGAAACTTTTTTTTTTCACATATAGGTGATTACCTAACAAATGGACAGGGTGGTGGCTCATTTTCCATATCTCTGTATTTCAAAGGTGATCTTACAGGGAACCCAAAGAAGGCAATTGCCAATGTCAAGCAGCTAATAGCTAATCCGGCCCTAAAAGCATTTTAGATTAGATTGTTAGTTACTTTCAGCATTCTTTCTGTCTCTAGTTAGACTGAAGTAGTCTGCACAATAAAAACCTAGGATAGCAATATTGTCGAACAGAAACCAACATGCCTCAGTTTATCTCAAAGCTTCAAGTTCAAGTGTGTGTTCTAGAATCAATCGAAAGCGCCTGCTCCTTAGAGCTTGTTGAAGTGCCGGGTCATAACGGGTTTAATTGAAGGAGTTATTAGCCCATGTGTTTTCTGATATTTCTGGATTAAAAAGAAGTCCTTTGGCACCATAATTCTGGTAGAAGTGATGGTGATAGTGGTGAAGGTGGTGGTGGTAGTGGAGTGTGTGTATGTGTGTGTATGTGCATGTGTGTGTATTTATTGCAAACTTATTCTTTACCTAGGAAGTTCTTGGCAGGAATTTTAAATGTAAGGGTTATAAACTAATAAATGTTCTTTGAACAGCGCCAGGTTTACAGTCAAGAGAGGGCAGTACATGGCACTATTAAGGATAACAAGAAGAAGAATTCTCTGATGGGAACTCTAATAAATGTAGTAGCATGCTGTAATAAAGAGCACTAGAAAATGGATGAGGTATAACAAAATTATTCATAAAGAGAAATGGAAAAGGATGTCATGCTGAGTGGTTACATGCAGTTATATAGACACTAACAAGGTTATCACTAGAAGCTGAGTGCTAGTACATTCACATATGTTTTCTAACTAGCACAAAGAGAGACTGTTTTTATCCTGGAGAACAGGAGAGCCTGGAGTTAGAGGTGTGCTAAATCTTGCTACTGATTTTTAATAATTCAGAGCCAAATAGCAATAATGGTTCATGTAGGTCAGTTTAATGAACAAAGCAACCTCACTTCAGGTTATTTGATGGAAGGTTCTCTGCCAAGTTGCTAACTGGTATACTTTACAGCTATCTCCAGGGTTCTTTTTGATATGATATTATCCTCCTCACATACTGCGCTTTCTATACACCGAAATATAATGTGATGCCACGAGCGAGGATGAAAACACTAAAAGAATTTTCAAATGAGCCCATGAGCTCTTGCTCTGAAGCCGCAGTAATGCTAGAAAAACAGAGGCAGCTGCCCTGCTCACATGCCTCGCCAATAAAGTTTTCTAAGAACCACAGTAATTCAAAGAGTTGGTGAGGAAGTCACCTGACAGTCCTTGGAGCTAAGGAGAAACATTTACCCGCAATATCTTCATTATCTGAGTCTAATAACCATAAGACAGCAACAGATTTATGTGATGTTCAATGGATACACTGATTGTAACTAATTTAATAAATACATTAATCAGCAATTCTTTTATTGACATGTAGGACCCTCAATTTCTGTAAATTTTCCTTTCATGATAAATTTAAATAGTGCTTTTATTACCCCAATGTGTTTTAAATTCAACCCAAGGGAAGAAGTTTTAGCTTAGAGATTTGAGGCATTCAGGCTTTTTTTAAGAGCAAAATCATATCAAGAGATGGCTACAAGTATCGGTGGCAAAGTCTCAAGCCAATAAAAATCACTGAAAGTATTTTTTCTACTGAAATTGGCCTTTGGGGATTTTCCTTTTAAATTCCATTTTAATTGAAATGCAGAGCCAGTTCTATATGATGGGGGCGCAAAAAGTCCACTCACATTGGAATTCCTTGCAGAATTCTACAGTTTTGACGGTATAACCTTGATTGACCTGAGCGTCACAGTATAAAGACTTGTCTCAGTTTCTCACCTCTTCAGAGTCCTAACAAGTTATGTGTTATGCTATTTAGAGGTACAGATTATAAAGACTGGGTCATGTGTGGGTTGTTCACTGTTTTGCTTTTGGAATATTTCTTCTCTGCTCTTCTCTGGCATCTCAAAATACACACTTACACATTCTGGCAGCACTTAGTAAGTAAAGGTCCAGACATGGGTGAGTGGACTCCCTCTGACCCCTTTATACAGAGAGGGCTGTCTTGACGACTAGCTTCACCTAGATGTTCCATAGTGCCACACAATATTCAGTTACATTCGGCCTCTCTGACCAGAGTTTCCTAATGAGTTTGAGGCGTGTTCCATCCCTCTCGAGTGCCACTTGCCCTGAATTTATTTAGTGAGTCTCTAGGCCTGGAACAGAGGCAGAGTTCTTACTCCCTGGTTATAAATACTATCACTGTGTGTGCACTGATTCTCTAAGGTAAGCCACCTACCCAGGGAGGGTTGGGTTTCTTGGACAGTTTTCACATTGGAGGTATGCCGGAGCTAAAGCATTTATGAATGGAAATCCTGGGGGTAGAGAACTGGGTGTGAGATTCAAACTGAGAGACTGAGTACCTGTTTCTGAAATCATGAAAACAAACCATCCTCTACTCTCTAGGAAGAGCCCTGCACACTGCACACAGATGGAGCAGGCCACAGCCTTTATGCTGACAATAGAGAAGGTTTACATCTCTCCCCAATGCCATTAATTAAAACAATATGGCACAGTTACAAAATTTACAGTTTGCAAGAAAATCAACCCATTTCACCTAATTTGAGCCTCCAAATTCCACAGAATATATATTGTCAACTCCGTTTTATAGGTGAGAAACAAGGCTTATAAACTATGAGATTGATTTGTCACCCAGATTTGGTGTGGGAGAGTTGCAATATGAATTGAGACTTTCTCACTCTACATATTTTGATTTCTGCCTCTGAAAACATATATAGGCCCTTTGACAGATATTAACAACTTTCCTTAGTTCTTTTTGTAGCTGCTTTGGGAAACAAGTGGCAGAATTCTTATGGATGAAGACACAGACAGGTGAACTTTGAAAGAAGCTGGGAAGATTTGTGCCATGACATCAAGTCGCAGGGGAGGGCTGGGTAGACTTTTAAGCCTGGGGAAGCCAGTGCACGGGCTCTCAGGGAAGGAACTGTTAGTCAATGTTCCTAATAGAGGAGAGGAGAGAGGAGAGAGGAAGGGAGCTTGGATAAACTCTAAAGACCAACTTCTCCTTCCCAAGTTTGCCTTGGGGAGCAATACAATGGATTAGTGCAGGCCTTAATGCTTTGTATGTGAAAGTGAGTAAGACTTATTGAGGGGAGACTAATGCAAGCAAAGCCTTCATTTCCAAGGAGTAAATAAAATTCTGCTTGCAAAGTTTCCTGATTCCCTATCTGTCTGGGTCATACAGGGCAACAGTTAGCATGACAGAATCATGGAACAAATTCCCCTGGAAAGAATGTGTTGAAGAAATGAGTATCACAGAAAGAAAAATGGGAAAAACCAGGAAATGTTTCAAAGACACTATATCATTATTACTAGGAGGAAATGTGACACGTAACTTCAGAAGAACTGTTTATATGGTGGAAAATCAATTTTGGAAAATGTAAGCAGTGGCCACAGTGGGGCCGTCTCTGGGATTTGAAATAAACCTTCCTTAAGTAGGACATAATTATTTTCTTTGGTTCCTAAAACACTGGCTTTTCTAAGCCATGAAACTATTTAATGCAACTGACCCTAACCTGTTTATCAAATATAGCTGTAGCCCTAGACATGAAACCCTGGCATTGGCACATAGGCACGCATGTGGATGACATCATTTGCTGGTGGAGATCATCATTCAGTGAGAGACATTGGGGAGGGAAATGAAAAGATAAAATGCCAAAAGCATGTACCACTTCATTCTCCATGCTGAATACCCACCAACCTCGCCAGCCACATTTTATCTATGAAACAGATTTATATTCTGAAATGCAGAACACACTCATCAAATGAATTTATTTTGAATACTGAAGCCAAACTGGATTTTTTCATTGCATCTGTGACTTTTTACATTGAATCTGGATATAGTTTTGCACCCACTTCCAGTCTGGAAAAAGATCTGTCCCACTGAGACTAAGTATTTGGTCTACCCACCATCCTCTGTGAACCACTGTTAAGATTTCAACTCCCTCACCTTAGTGAACCTGTCCAAAATCTACATTTCTGTATATATTTTCAAGGCTTGGGAAGTTAGATTGCTAGTCTAGATTTCTTCATATCACTTGGCCTCTGAAGAGTTGTCATCTAAAGAATTTTCTGCCCCTAAACTTAATTTTACATAGTAAGATGTAAACAGAGTAGATACTCAATAAAGACTTTCAGCTATAAGTGACAATCACTTTCCTACCTAGGTTAAGCTTTGACAACACAAAATGAAAATATTTCTTCAAGCAATGTATTTTGACATTGGCAATTAAGTACCAGGTGGTGTAGCCAACAAGTAAGTAATATAATGAGATTTGAATCTTTAAAAAAGTTTGGGAATGTTTTAACCTTCATTATTTTAAAGTATAATATACACACAAAGAAACCCATAAATCAAAAATCTATAGTTCAGTGATTTCTCATAAAACAAACACCTCTGTGACCACACACACCAGCCTCAAAGAATATAACTAATGCATGTTAAAGTTTCCCTTCTAATATTCATTAATTATTTCAACGGAAAATTGTTGTGTCCCTACTCTGTGACAAGCACTGCCCTAGGCATACTTACAATATAGTAAGAAAAACAAACAATAAGCAAATAAATACATACACATCAGCAGATGTATGATATGAAGACAAAGAGAATGGGCTAAGGGACATGAGGTAAAGGTGCAAGAAGGGTAGCTATGTTACATGGAGGGTTACCAGGGGTGCCTATGCATGGAAATCATGTCTAGTTTTTCCTTGTGTCTCTGGATTTTTAGCCCACAGTGTCAATTAATAGATGTCAAACAAACTGAGCAATGATGGAATCATGTATTCATGACAGATCAAAGCAACCAAAAAAACCAACGAATGGAAAACACTAAAACCAATTGAAAAATTGTTGGCTTTGTGAACAGCATGGCTAACAAATGGCATTTTATCAGGGATAAGAAAAAATGGCCATTAAACTTCAAACACTTTGTTAGAATAGGAAATGCAATTCATTTTTAGGCGTTTCCTCCTGAAACTATTGCACTGAATTAAGATTTTACAAGTTCAAAAAAACTTTAAACATAGACACTGGACTATTAAATTTGGAACAAACAGTGTTTGCCCATCCATGGTTGGCCTCCAGCTTCTTAAATATTTCCCCAATTGGTGATTAAACATTTAGAAATTCCAGTGGAGCATTTAAAAAAAAAAAGTAGTAAAACCAAAATATCACAAAAGGTAAAACGCTCAACACACTAAATGCCCTTCAATGTTAACACTGGCATTGTGGAATAACCTACTAGGTATTACCTTAGGCCTCTGAAATATAAAGAAACTGACTGGAAACGCCGAGTCTTCCTTTAATCTGGAGGCTCAACTCAATCAAGAATACTATGGCCAAAGTTGTGAAACCCTCAAAGTAATTCCGGTGTGAGTGGGCTTTCTATTTCCTTTCATTTAGAAACGGCTCTGAGTTTCAATTGAAATGATATCTAAAAGGAAAATCTCAAGGGCCAAATCAATAGAAAAATAAGCATTTCTTGGGTTTTTTGTTTTGTTTTTTTGCTGAAAACATTTGAATATATGGCCTTTAAGGAGGAAAGAAGGAAGGAAAGAAGGAAGGAAGGAAGGAAGGAAGGAAGGAAGGAAGGAAGGAAGGAAGGAAGGAAGGAAGGAAGGAGGGAGGGAGGGAGGGAGGGAGGGAGGGAAAAGAGGGAGGGAAGGGAGGGAGAGGGGAAGGGAGGAAGGAAGGAAGGAAAAACCAGAAAAGAAAAGAAAGAGAAGGAAGAAAAGAAAGAGAGAAAAAGAGGGAGAGAGGAAGAGAGGCAGGAAAGGAGGGGGAAAGAGAGAAAAAAGGGGGAAAAAGAGAGAGACGAGGGGGAGAGAAAAAGGGAAAGAGAGGAAGAGAGACAACCAGGGAGCGAGGGAAGAAAAGAGACTGTTGACATTGATATTTTGAAAAATATTAGAAATTTGCAAAAAGAAAAAAAGAAGTGAAATGTCTGTAGAATTCTCCCATGATCCTTTTATTATACCAGGCAGAAGATTATATTAGGCTGTTCTCTGTATTTTGGATTTTTAACATACACGTTGGAAATTGATATTCGAAGCCCTATGCCCTACATGTAGTAGTTCCTCAATAAATGTATCCTGAAGATACTGATTTTGCTAAATCCATTTCCCACTTCCTTTTTAGTGACTCCTAATAATCCTCAATATTAAATTAAATCAATAGTAACACAAGTATGGAAATCAGCATTTAAAAAATCATGTAATCTTTCACCCTATCAATCAATAAATATTAATTGCATTTCAGGCAGTGTGCTTAGATGCTGGGGTTTTAGCCATAAACAAGGCAGACATGGTTATTGTTCTATAGATTATAAAATCTAGCTAGAGTAACATTTAAAAACCATCATCATCATCATCATCATCATCATCATCATCATTCCAGCTAACACATATTGAGAACTTCCTCAGTACCAGCCACTACTGTAGCATTTTACACATATTAATTCATTCCATCATCATAGCAATGTTGTATATAGGTAATAATATTGGCCCCACTTTTCTGACGAAAAAACTGAGACCCTAAGAAATTGAGAAATGTTAACAGTTAATTTCAATACAGTGCTAAAGTTGTTATGATCCATATGTGATGGTTAAAATAATTCTTAAAAGCAGCCATCAGAATTGATACAGAAAAAGGATTAAAATTCCTCTTCCCCCACACACCCTCCCTCTGCTTTAAAAAAACAATTCTGGAAGTCTTTAAATATTTTCAATTTTAATTTTATATTTTACTTTTCTAAATTCTTAAGAACAGAATCATGGTGATAATGGTTACAGTTGTTTTACATATTTTATGTTTTAGAACTTATTTGTTCAGATAGAGAAGATAATACACACTATGTGATGTGATTCAGAGTCTTCCAAAATGAGGGGAAAGGGTGCACCAATGGATACATAAGCAAAGGAGCTCTCCTTGTGAATTTAAAGCCCTGTTTCATTTTCTGACCTCACTATATAGACTTGCACACCATCCAGGCCTGCCATTGGATAATAACTGTGTCCAGCAACCCCTGGGCCCCAACCAATTTATCATCTACTCTGCTGGAGAGAGTTTTGGTTACTTCCATCCTCTCTTGTGCTGTGGGGTCTAGCAAAGTCGAAGGGTTGCTAATTGCCATGTTAAATTCTCCTAGCCTCAGCTATTCTCTCCATTGTGTCTCTCAATCTCTCAGTCCAATTGGGGATGTCCATAGGAATTTATCTGCACGCCAGGAGTTCAAAAAGCATTTACTGCTAGTTTGTCTGTATCAGCAGAGGAGAAAGGTGGTTTTAGTCAGGGTGGCTGTGCTCTGCATTTTATGATGGTGTTTCATAATGGGAGGTTGCAATCTTCTGCCTACTATAAGATAAAAGGGAAAAGAATTCACAACAACTTGTGTTTGGGGAAACATTTTCTTGAATTTAAGGTTATCTATCAAGATAACAGTTATTACTAATGTCCTTATCTGATGTTGTCTAAATAAAGTCCATTAACTGACTTTACATTTTCAGGTCCAGTTCCTATAACTTTATTATAGCTGTCAATAGCCTGTTCAGAATAATAATTCTAGCATTGATTTCTACTTCTTCTTTGCTTAAAGACCCTTTAGCAACCCAACTGAATTTCTCGAGTTTAAAAAATTCGTGACATTAGGTGGAGGATTTAAAAAGTCATCAGGTGAAAAAAGTCCCTAGGTGACTTTCCTATGCAATATTTAGACAATTTAATTCTCTTCCACAAAATATAGAATCAGTGACTCGGAGTGATTTTTTTTCTCCCTCTACCTTCAAATTTAAATATAATTTTGGACACCATGGGATGCATTGACATCGTTTTTGAAAATTCATTATAGAAACACGAAAATGCCTGTTGGTTAACCGTGACGCCATCCCTGATCTGACTGATACATGTTTAAACTCATGTAAGAACACACACGCAAAAAAAAAACCCTCTTCCTATAAAAAACTCAAATGTGAAATATTATAATTTCTTGCAGTGAGAATATGTTTGACATATACTTGTTAGAGAATGGGCTTTGTTTCTCAAAGATTAAAGAACAACATTATTTGCATTGCCAACCAAGGGCAAGATCCACAACATTTTTCTCTCCGGGCAGAAGTAAGAGAGGCGAACTGATGATGTCAGGTATATTTGAGTATTATACGACTAACTAACGCGGGGGAAGATATGCTGCAGGCACTGTGATGCAGTCATAGTGCAGGTCTGTTCCAAAGGAACATGGACTGAAGGACCTGTGGTTGCTCTCCACAGGTCCTTTTGGCCTCCTTCCTGCTTTGAATGCTGCTTACTCTCTGCAGACCTAATGATGAAGGCTGATGCTCACAGTTACTCATAGAGATCTGGATTTTATTTTGAACCAGGCAAACCATGCTCATTTTCCTAGTTATATTTCTTCTCTTTCAGTTAGGACTTAAACTCATAGACTTCTCAAAGTCCACCTAACGTGGTAGAAAGAGCACCAGCTTTGGACTCGGAAATACCTGAGTTGCGATCCTGACTCTGGCAAGGATAAGGCATGAGGTCCTGGACAAATTATTTAATCTTTTGGAGATCCAGATTTCTTAAGTGGAAAATGGCAATAAGAATGCCTGCCTTGGGCCGGGCGCGGTGGCTCAAGCCTGTAATCCCAGCACTTTGGGAGGCCGAGACGGGCGGATCACGAGGTCAGGAAATCGAGACCATCCTGGCTAACACGGTGAAACCCCGTCTCTACTAAAAATACAAAAACTAGCCGGGCGAGATGGCGGGCGCCTGTAGTCCCAGCTACTCGGGAGGCTGAGGCAGGAGAATGGCGTAAACCCGGGAGGCGGAGCTTGCAGTGAGCTGAGATCTGGCCACTGCACTCCAGTCCAGGCGACAGAGCCAGACTCCGCCTCAAAAAAAAAAAAAAAAAAAAAAAAAGAATGCCTGCCTTGCAGAGTTGTTTGTGAGAATTTAATAAAACTCCACAAATACAGTGTCTAGCATAGTATAACTTACATTGGAGGAACCCAATTATAATAATAAAGGAAAATAAACAGGTAAATAAAAACATAATGTATTGTGATCTGGTATCTTTGTTTTCCTTTTTTCAGTGATGGCAGTGTCACTTCTGGAGAAATATTGGCTTTCTAATGAAACAGGAGTTAAATTAAAACCAAAATGAAATATCATCTCACACATTTTAGAACAGCTATTTTCAAAAAGGCAAAGATAACAAGTGTTGATGAGGATGTGGAGAAAGGGGATAGTTATACACTGTTAGTGGAAATGCAACTTAGTATAGCCATTATGGAAAGTGGTATGGAGATACCTCAAAAAATTAAAAATACAACTATCATATGACCCAGCAATGCTACTTCTGGGAATATAAACAAAGGAAATAAAATCCAGATCTCAAGGAGATATCTGTACCCTTATTTTAATGCAACATTATTCAAAATAGCCAAGATATGGAAATAACCTAAATGTCTCTCAACAGATGAATAAGTAAAACAATTGTGGTATACACACACACACACACACACACACACGACAACATGGGTTAACTGGAGGATATTATACTATGTGAAGTAAGCCAGACCTAGAAAAAAAAAAATGGTGCATGAGCTCACTTACACGTAGAATCCAACACAGGCAAACTCGTAGAAGCAGAGAGTAGAATTGTGGTTGCCAGGAATAGGGATGGAGTGGCATGGCGGGAAATGGGAAGTTGTTGATCAAAGAGTCCAAAGTTTCAGTTACCCAAGATGAATGAGCTCTGGAGATCTAATACATAGCGCAGTGATTATCATTAACAACGCTACATTATACACTTGAGAATTGCTGAGAGGATCGATCTTAAGTGTTCTTGGCAAAAGAAAGAAAGAGAAAAGAGGGAAGGGAAAGGAAGGGAAGGGAAGGGAAGGGAAGGGAAGGGAAGGGAAGGGAAGGGAAGGGAAGGGAGGAAGGAAATGGTTACTATGTGATGTGATAAATGTGTTTATTGGGTTTAGTGCAGTGATCATTTCACAATGTGTACATATATTAAAATGTCAACTTGTACACCTTAAATATATGCAATAGCTATGTGTCAATGATGCCTCAATAATGCTGAAAAAAAAAAAAGAGGGATTAGTTTCCAGGTGCTTTCCCCCTCTACAAAATAGCAATGAAGTTTAAATCTGTTTCTCAGCTTCTTTGACACAAAGATTGACTGGGATAGTAGGAAATTGAATCCTTGTGTGAGTCCCACAGAAAGTCCTAAAAAATAAATACTTTATGGGCAGTTTGGAAAATATAGTAAATGTAGTAATTTTATTTTAATTTTCTCATTTAAAGAACATTCTGAGCACCAATTAGCTGCTTAGACTTGACTCTATCATTTCAAATATGAAGCCACACTTGAAGTTTCTGCAAAATATGGTGTTAAGTCAGGGTGATGGTCAACGTCCATTTGGTTTCTGAAGGCATTATGATTCTGTTGCACACAGCTGGGGAAATATAATTCTGAACTCTGAGCCCAGGAAAGGATTCTTCTTTCCATACATCTAAGTCACTTCAGGATCACAGAAACCACCTTTATTGGAGTGTTCATAGATGCTGCCTCAGTCAGCCTCTAGAAAGAGGACAACCTTAAGTTTACCTCAGACTAATTTGTATTTGAGGATTGGTGTGAGGCAAGCCAGGTACCGTGAATCTTCTGGTTAAAAAATTATTATATCATTTTACAATGTAACAACCAACGTTCAATATGAAAACAGGTAGCAATATGACATACTGAACATAGAAGTTTTAGTGCTCTGGTTTGAATATGCCACCTCCAAAATTCAGGTGTCTAAACTTAATGGCTAATGTGATAGTATTAAAAGGTGGGGCATTTAGAGTGATTAGGCCATAAGGGCTCCTTACAAAAAAGGCTTCACATAGAGTCCTACTGGTTTGCCCTTCTGCCTACCACCATGTAAGGACCCAGCATTTCTTCCCTCTGGAGAATACAGCAACAAGGCACCATCTTGGAAGTAGACAGAAACCCTCACTAGACGACTGAACCTGCCAGTGCCTTGATCTTGGACTTCTCAGCCTCCTGAACTCTGAGAATTAATTCCTTTTATTTATAAATTACTCAGTCTTAGGTATTTTGTATGGCAACATGAACAGACTAAAATATTTAGTCTCAGTTTTTTACTGACTGTCCTTCCCCAAGTGTCTTAACTACTCTGTCCTTTGATCCTTCACTTGCTTGAAGAAAAAAGGAGGGGCTTTAACTAGATGGTGCCAGATTTCCTTCAATAGTAATAATTATAATAATAATTATAAAAAGTGAGAGACAAGTAGCTCCCTTGAACAAATCCAGTATTATGATTATAGGTGAGACCCTGAAGTAGGCCTGAGTTCAAAGAATTAGCTGTGTGACCTTGGGCGTTTTAACTTTCTCACATGTAGAGTGGGAACATGAGGAATGCTGTCCTCAGAGAGCCATTATGAGAGTTAACTGAACAATATACATAAGGTGCTGGCCACAGCTCAAGAATGCATGTCAGCCAGTAGTAGTAGTGGCAGTAGTAGTGGTGACCAGGAACTAGCTCGTTAATTTAATTCTCACAGCTTGCAACCTTATGGATTAATATCCATATTTTATAGAAGAGGCAACTGAAGTTCAGAGAAGTTAAGTAATTTTTAAAATGTCATATGGCTAGGAAGTAACAGATTTTGAAACTAGTTCTAATTTTAACCAGCAGCATACTTTTAAGCTCTATAATTCCATGAAAATCCTATTTTGATTAGAATTATAAAATGATGCTTATGAGTTAGTTGCTTGATTGTTTTTGCTCCCAAAGCACTTTATGCATATAACTAGCAAAGCATTCATCATATCTTAATACTTTAATTGTTGTTTTACTTGTCTCTGACTCACAACAGAGAGGGAGCTTTTTGAAGACAAAGATCATGGTTTATAAAGTCAAGAGATGCAAACACTGGCACACAGTAGATATCTAGGAGATGTCTTCTGAACAAAATATATTTTAAGAAAATAAAAAGTCTATAGCAAAACAAAACAGAACAAGACAAAAACAATTTCAATTTGACTGTATGGAGAAAAAGAAAAACAGAGACCAAGGAAACAACATTTTGTCAGGAGAGTCGGGTAAAGGGACATTGAAACTAAGATACCAATTTTGCCTTGAGGCAGGAAATGGGTTTCATTTTCAGATATTTCCTCCTGCAACAATTGCTCTAAACTAAGATTTTACGATTCTTGCAATATACATAATTAAAATTAATTTAAAAATTTTAACATCCAGAGAAGCTTCAAATTTAGCGACGTGAGTATTAAATTTGGACCAAAGAGAGACTATTTAGTTTCAAAGACATTCTAGGAGAAATTCAGTACAGTTGATGTCTCATATTAAAATTTATACCATCCATCATCCTAGTAGATTATCCATATGATTTGTCCATCACATTATGAGAACAAAATGCTATCTTGTGGCCTTGATACTGTGTCTTAAAAAAAAAAGAAAGAAAGAAAGAAAGAAAAAAAACACACTGTTCCTTTTCTAGTTTTTTTCTTTGAAGTTGTTCATAGCACACAAGGTCTGGCATCGGGAGTAATTAGAGTAAACCATGCAGAAATCTCAACGGAAGAGGACAGGTAGGATAATGTTTGCTGCATTAAAAACTTAAAAAGAAAGCTCAGTGTTTTAGAGGACAAGAAGGTGAATAAATCCTTACTAGAAAGATTAAATGAGTGAATCGGTTTTACCTGTCTAAATTGGACTTCCTTGGCCAATTTTGAGATGCAATCATAATGAGAGGAAAAGCTTGAGAGGGAATTTGTAATAATTAACAACGCTTTACACGTGATAGGCAGACAAATGTTTTTGAAGACTGACCCACAAAACTGTGCATTAAAATCACCTGAGATGCTGTGTCTACCTCAGCCCTAAAAAAAGAAAACTGAATCCCCAATCTCTGGTGAATGACCCAGGCCTCTGCTCCTAACAGTCTCCTTGAGATATTGTAAGCTTCTTTCTACAATATGAGGATGACTGGCAGACACATTACCCTTACAAAAAAATGTCTTTATTTTCTTCAACCAGAATTTTAGTATTTTCAATTAATTTGGTCTGTATCAAACACATTGCAGGCAAGATGTTTCTATATCTCCTTTCCTTATAAAGGGAGAATGATGAAAATTATTTAAAAACAAAAAGTGTGAAAATAGGGTTCCTGAATTTAGAAAGCAAAAATATCCCAAACGTTACATGGGGCATACTTATACTAAAAAAGTATTTGTTGTTTATTTCAAATTCATATTTAACTGGATGCCATATATTTTATCTGGCTGCTCTGTGCAAAAAAGGCGGAAGTCACAGCCTGAAGGTAACTGGTATACCATTTGCAAATGACCTCACATGTGAATTGATGCAGAAAAACCTACGTTTGTCACCTAAAATAATATACCTATAATATACCTAATCTAAATTTTAAAAATATTTCCTTTGTTTAGAAAATAAGAGTTCAAAGGAACCTTAATAATCTAACGGCCTGTATTGTAGACTTGTTATAATCTTTCTTAATTCACCTTTAATGCAGTCAGTTGCTGTTTTTTGAAGAACTAGGTTTTTATTCAATGAAAGTGGCCTGAAAGAAACCTAACTGTCCTTCAAACTAAATGTTGTATTTAATTTTGCACTTGAGCAAGGGGCTTTTTAAAAAATTATCAACACTAAAATGGACATAGCTACCAAGATCCCCAGGAAGTCACACATAAAGTAGGCAATGTAGATAAGCCTCTCTCCTGAACTGAGATCTGCCTCTGTGCTCTACACAGGCCTACAGGTGTGGCCACAATTGGAACAGGTGTTTCCACATGTGGGAGTTGGGGTTTGAGTATCTATTTGCTGCCTTTGCCCTTTCCTTTGTGTCATTCATTGTGGCCATGCGTGTTCTCAAGCTGTCGGACTTCTCTGCCTCACTTTATGCCTCTATTTGGTAGAGCTGTGGGCTGTGGTGTGCTATTTCTTTCTTGCTTATTTTTAGATGATTGTTAAGTCCTTTTTTTTTTTTTTTTTTTTTTTTTGTCTTGCTGTTTTGAGACTTCTGAATCAGACTTTTTGGTCACAAAGAGAGGGAGAATAAGAGAGAGACAGAGAAAGAAGGATGAAGGGAAAGAGAGAGGATGGAAGAGGAAGAGAGAAGGAGAGAGAGATGGGGGTGGGGAAACAGTAGAAGCATTATTTTTAAAAGGGAAAAAAGAAGCCTTAACCAAAGACAGATGACCTTGCCCTTGTTCTGCTTTGACATGGGAAGTTGAACTGCCCCAGGAAGTCATTAACAGACCAGTAGTGACTGTTTTGTCAGGTCATATTGTTTAATTAGATCACAACTTAGATCCCAATTCTAAAATCCTTTTGGCACATGCCATAATTCCCAGTACTTAGTATCAAATACTTCCTAGCAGCTGCCTATGTAAGGCAAAAAGTAAGTAAATTCAATATTTAATTTTTAAAATAACAGACAAAGTTTCTGGTGGTTGATCACACAACTCTTTTGTAAAGTAATTGCACCCTGTGGTTCTCAAATGCTCAGTTTGTCTTCAAGGATTCTCTTGAATCATAGTAAGTGCTTTGTGCCATACCTGGAGAATAGCAAGTCTTTAGTCCTCCCAATCATATCCTGGTTTGAAGATGCATCTTCTTTGTGTCCGTTGGCTATGACCTGAACTGCTTCTGAAGCAAAACAGAATCAAAGTTCTAAACCTATGGAAGAAGAAGATGTGTGGCAAACTATTTGTATTTAGTTCTAATATTTGTGGCTCATCAGAGCTGGGCTTTCCAGATATGAATCACAAAATTTAGTGGCATCCAAAAATTAGAGGAAATATCTGTAGGATCTCAGAAATCCTTGGCCAACAGAACATTTTTCCCTTCACCCAGTTTATGTTTCACATGCTAGATATTTTCAGCATAAAATGTCTCAAATGTTGGGACTTACCACTCTTCCTCCAATGGCTCCATCCATAGACCAATGGATCTGGTTATTAACATTTTTCTTCTGGAAAAGCAGCTTGCATTATTACATTTTGCTCAATTTCATTCCACTGGCCCTAGTGGTGCTGCTATAAACACATCTGTCCCGTCATTTTTTCCCTCTTTCCTTCTTCCTATTTTTCTTCCTTCCTTCCTTCCTTCCTTCCTTCCTTCCTATCTTCCTCCCTTCTTTCCTCCCTCCCTCCCTTCCTCCCTCCCTCCCTCCCTTCCTTCCTTCCTTCCTTCCTCTCTCTTCCTCTCACCCTTCCTTCCTTCCCTTTCTTTTTCTACCTCTTCCTTCCTTCATTCCTTTCTTTCATTCTTTTCCTCTTTCTCTATTTCTCTCATTCTTTTTTCCCTTCCTTCTTTCTTTCCTTTTTAGTATTAAAATAGACAATTACTGTTATCTCTAGTGTCTTCCTCCATTTAACCAAGCTCTATATGTTGTGTTAACGTTTTATTTTACATTTTTCTCTTCATTTCCTAAATCTGTAGAGTTATGACTTTGTTTTTCCAAATATCATTGTTTGTTTTCAATATTTTCCCAAAGTGTAATAAGTATTATATAAGTTTTATTTGTAGGGTGGTATAAGAATACTTACGAAAGATAACAGCTCAGGTTGGTGAGATACAATGAGATTTCTGGAGGAAGTAATGCTTGGGCTTAGTTCTGAAGGACCAGAAGTAATATGGAAAGGGGTTGAGGGAAAACTTTCTTGTCTGACACAGCATCAATATATAGAGCTTGAGGGTAGAGGGTAGGGAAAACAAATGAATAAAACTGCAAGTAATCACAATTAAAGGGCAAATTGTAAAGGTTGAGCAAGAGGTGATAGATAAGGTGAGCGAAAAGCAAGGATCAAACTGCAAAAGACATTGCAAACTGCAATAGGGTTTGATCCTTATTCTAACCGTAAAGGAGACTGATCAAGGACTTTAAGAAGGAGAATAATCAGGTTCCTGTTTCTGAAAGATAATTCTTTCACACGTAGACAATGGAATAGAGTAGTGGGGAAAAGGAAATAAGAGAGAACAGTTTGGGGGATATTTTGGTAAACTAAGCAAGAAGTGACCTAAAGTTAAGTAGTAATAATGCAAACAGTAGGTAGGTAGGTGGAGTCTATACAACTTGATGACTAGCTGGATTATGAAACAGAGAGAGACAGGCAGTGAAAGATGACTCTAAACTTCCTGGCTTGGGAAAATAAGGAAATTGCAGAAATGACTCATGCATTTATTGAGAAAGAAAAAGCAAAGATGAAAGTTCCAATATGGACAGCAAATGAAATCCGCTTTGAAATGTTGAGTTCATGGTGTCTGTGATACACTTAGGTGCAGATATTTAATTGCCTGATTGAGTCATAAATGTGGGATTTGTCAGTCTATAGAGAGTAATAAAGTCTTGAAAATAAATGAGATCACCCAGAGAGGTTTTCGAGTGAGAGTGGAGTCCAGGACAGACCTCGAGAGAAAGCCAACATGTGGATAAAGGAAAATTAAGCCATGGAAGATTATGATAAAGAATAACCATAGAGACAGGAACAAATCAAAGAAAGTATTATGTCACCAAAAAGAGAAAGAAAAATTTCAGGAAGTGCTCAATGCTATCAAATAGAAAAATCGGTACTGAAAGATTTATTGTATTCAGTAGCAGGACAGTCATCAGTGATCTTGTCAAAATGGTTTCATGGTGATTGTTGTAGATACTGATTGCATTAAAATAGTCGAGTCAGTTTTAGTAACTTGTGTCTTTCAAATAATTTGTCTATTTAAATTGTTGGACTTATTAGAATGGAAGTTTTTGTGATATTATCATATTATTACTATAATCTCTATAGGATACATAGTGAACTCCTGTGTTTCATTCTGGATGATAGTAATTTATCTCTTCTTTCAGTCTTGAGCAGCCTAGCCAGAAGTTTATCAATTTTGTTCTGTTTTGCTTCAAAGGAGCAAGATTCATTTTCACTGGCTCCCTTTATTCTTTTTCTATTTCATTACTTTCTTCTCACCTTTATTACTTCCTCTCTTCTGCTTATTTTGAGTTTAATTTGTTCCTATTTTTTTGTTTCTTAATATGGGAGTTTAGATTATTGGTTATAGAGTCTGTCTGTTTCAATATAACCATTAAAGCTATAAAATTTTCTCTAGCCTTTAGCTGCAGTGTATGATTTTAATATGTTGTGTTTTTAGCTTTCTTTTATTTCCAAATATTTTATACTTTTCCTGTAATTTCTTGTTTGTTCCCATGGGTATTTAAAAGCATGCTTTATTTCCACATATTTGAAGATTTTCAGGTATTTTTCTATTATTACTTTCTAATTTAATTTATTTATCGTTAGGTAGCATATACTGTATTATTTTAATTGTATTTCTAAACTTATTGAAAATTACTTTTTGATTTAGAATAGGTCTAGCTGATTGTTTCAAACAGTCTTGAAAAAATGTGTATATTGCTGATGCTGGCTGGAGAGTTCTATAAATGTCAATTGCATCAAGTTGTTTAGTATTGCCCAGTCATCTATACTCTTACTGTCTGTCGATTTGTTCTATTAATATTTATTCTTTCAGTTTATTCAGATTTTGCTTCATATTCCTGAAGCCCTAGTAGCAAATGCATACATATTTAGGATTGTTTGTCTCCTTAGTGGATTGATCCCTTTAAGATTATGAAATTCCAGGTAATATGACGTGTTCTAAAATCCATTTTATCTGATATTAATTACATCCACTCCATCTTTTTGTAATGCTCAGGGTTTGCATGGCATAACTTTTTCATCTTTTTACTTTTAACCTATTTGTGCTTTATATTTAAAATGGGTTTCTTGCTAACAACATGAAATTAGGTCTTTGATGATGTATATGATGTATTCTGACGATTTCTGTCTTTTAATCAGTGTTCAAGCCATTTAAATTTAATATAATTATTGATATTTGTCAGTTTAAATTATCAACTTGCTGTTTTCTCTATTTGTGTCATCTCTTTTTTTTCCTTTTTTGCTCTTTTCCTGCCTACTTTTGGATTAACTGAGTATTTTTAGTATTCCATTTTATCTCTACTATTTACTTATGAGCTATACTTTTGTTTTGTTTCGTTTTTCAGTGGTTTCTCTAGGGCTTACAAAACACACTTTTAATGTATTACAGCTGCTTTTCCACCTTGGATAACTAACCATTCCTGTTTTCCAATGTCTGTGGGTAGAAGTAGGGAGTTCCCTGCATTTAGGACTTTTAGTGACCAAACCGGGAAAGCCACAGGCACATGAGAATAAAATGGGTTACTCTGCTCTTCATGTTCAATACAAGGTCCCTAAACAGCATACTGTAAACCCCACAATATGTTACCATTGTTTCCAAATTAAACAAGTATATTTTAAAGAATTTTAAAACACAAAAAAATCTGCTATGTTTGCCCACATATTTACAATTTTTGGCAATCTTGTTATTTTTTGAGATCCATGTCTCCATTTGGTATCATTTTATTTCTGCTGTTGAGCTTCGTTTTACATTTCTTATAGTTCATGTCTGCTGATGACACCCTTAGTTTTTGATTTTGCAAAGACTCTTTTACCCTCCATGTATGGATATTTTCATTGAGTATAGAATTATAGGGTGACAGCATTCTTAGTACTTTTAATATGCCACTCCACTTTCTCCTGACTTTCATAATGTCTCACAAGAAGTCTTTAGTTTCATATCTTTGTATTTCTATGTAATGTTTCTTTTTTTCTCTATTTTTAAGATTTTATGATTATCACCGTTTCCCTCAATGTTATTTCACCTTCCACTTCACTGTGTGTGTGTGTTCATTCTGCATTAAGTTTATATTGAGCTTCCTGGAATTTGGCTTTATAGTTTTTAGCAAATGAAAAGATGTTTTGGCCACTATTTCATTAAATATTTTCCCCCTCTTATCCCCAGGACATAATTCACACATTTTAAACTACTCTATAGTGTTGCATAGATTACAAAAGCTTTGGGGTTTTTTGTTTGTTTCTTCTCTTTTGCTTTATTCTGTTGTTACATGAAAGACTACTGATTATTTTATTTCATCTGCAGTGTCTATTATCTATTGATATTAACCCCATTCAGTAAAGTTTTCATTACAGAGTTATATTTTTCATGTCTAGACTTATTTTTCTGTGTATCTCTTTTTATTGTGTTCTTTTTTTTTTCTAAGTAGTTTACATAGTATAACAGTTGCTGTAACATCTTTTCTGTCTGCTAGTTCTATCATCTCTGTCATGTCTTATTCTATTTCCAGTGACTGATTTTTCTCCTAATCACATATTTTAGCTTTTTAGACTATCTAGTAAGTTTGGATCGGGTGCTGAACATTGTCTGACTGTATGGATTTTGTTATCTTCATATGTATTTCTGATTCTCTCTCTTTCTTTGTGTGTGTGTGTGTATTTAAGTTACTTGCTGTGATAATTAATTTTATATGTCAACTTGACTAGGTTAAGGAGTGTTAAGATAGCTGGCAAAACAGTATTTTTGGTTGTGCCTGTGAGGATGTCTTTCGAAGAGATCAATGTTTGAAAGAGTAGACCAAGCAAAGAAGATCTGCCCTCACCAGTGTGGGCAGGCATCATCCAATCCATTGAGGGCCCACATAGAAGAAGAAGGTGGAGAAAGGACAAATGTACTCTCTCTTTTGGAGCTGGAATATCCATCTTCTGCCCTCAGACATCAGAACTCCAGGTTTCCTTGCCATCAGACTCTAGGACTTACACTAGCAGCCTCATAGTTTCTTAGGCCTTCAAACTCAGATTGAGAGTTAAACTACTGGCTTTTCTTTTTCTCCAGTTTGCAGATGGTGTATTATGGACTTCTCAGCTTCTATAACTGCATGAGCCAATTCCCATAATAAATCCTCTCTTCTACGTCTATATCTATCTATCCTATTGCTTTTGTTTCTGTGGAGAACCCTGATAAATATGCTCTATCAACTTTATCCTTCCAGAACATGTTTTAAGCTTTGTTAGACCCTCTAGAGAAGTCTTCACTCTAGTAATTACTCAGCCCCATTTCTAAGGCATAACCCCTCTGGGGTCCCAGATGGTCACTAAGGATTCTCAACTCTAGCAGTCGGGAGGTAGAACATCTTTTTGTCCTTTGTGAACTCTGGAAGGTTGTTTGTTTAATTCACCATACGCTACTTGTTCTTTATACAGCTTTATACATGCGTGACCTAATAATCGGCAAGACTCAAAGGGAATTCTACACTAATTATTTAAAACTTTTTCTTAATGACTCCCTCCTTGTGCAGTCTGTCCTACAACTTACAGCTGTCTCTGCCTCCATTAAATTTCAACTTCATGTCCTAATCCCAGGGGGCTCTGGGTTCTGTTTAGGTTTCCACCCTTGTACTCACAGGCTAGAAACTGACTCCAGGGAGAAATACAAGGTGATTATAGGGTTCATCTCTTTTGTTTCCCTTTTCTCAGGGATTATAGTTCTATGCTGCCTGTTGTTCAATATCTAAAAACAATTACTTTATATATTTGTCAAACATTTTAATTACTATAATGGGAATTTAAGTCCAGTCCCATGGTGCTTTTTTATGATGGCAAGCAGCAGATGTCCAACCACCAAAATTTGGGGTTGTTAGTTAAAATGCATTAGTACATCAATCATTGACTAATACATACAATTTCTATGTGCCAGGCTTGTCACTAAGGATATCAAAATGGTCAAGAAGTAGTACCTGCCTCAAGCAACTCAGAGGGTCAGGCATACATGATAAAGCAATGTATTCAGTGCAGTAATAATGCTACACACAGGATTTTATATAAAGGTTTTTAACTTGACTTTAAGTACTATCGTATACTTTTAGTATGAAACTCTAAGCTCAGTCTTAAGGTATTAATAAGGGTGATTTTAGGTCAAGTATAATATTGGGAATAGATGTTCTATGAAGAAAAGACAGCATGGGAAAAGGTAAAAAAAAAAAAAAAGAAATAGAAGGTTGTGGTTAGGAGACTACAGGAAGTTGGACGTTTGTGAAACATAAAGTGGGAAATAGAAAGTGAGACTCAAAGAGGCTGGAAATAAGGCAAATATCAAACCATGCAAGGCCTTGCCAGCCACATTAATGAGTTTGGCATTATCCTAAGGTATGGAAAGCCACTTAAGTGTTTTAGGAAATGGACCCATGTGTAGACAATACATAGTGTGGATTAGGGAAGAGGTTACAAGACTAAAGGCAAGGCTACTTCAATGGTTGAAGAAAGACACTCACAGTTCTGAACAGGGGTTGTGATGCCGCTAATGAAGAGGAAAAGACAGATTTGATCAATAATAATTCCTCCTCATTTGTGAGTGTTTATTACATTCCAGATTCTAAGCATTTTGAATATTAACTCATTTATAACCCTCAGACTACCCCGTAAAATAGATACTATTGCTATCACAATTTAATGATTAGGAGCTGAGCATGGCATGATTAAATAACCTAGGTTACACCACCAGTAAGTGGGAAAACTGAGACTTAATCCCAGACAACCTGACTGCAGAATTTATATTCTTAATAAATATATTGTACATGGACTGGGTGCGGTGGCTTATGACTGTAATCCCAGCACTTTGGGAGGCCGAGGTGGGCGGATCATTGGGTTGGAAGTTTGAGACCAGCCTGACCAACAAGGTGAAACCCCGTCTCTACTAAAAACACAAAAATTAGCCAGGCGTGGTGATATGTGCCTGCAATCCCAGCTACTCAGGAAGCTGCTCCAGGAGAATCACTTGAACCTGGAAGGCAGAGGTTGCAGTGAGCTGAGATCATACCACTGCACTCCAGCTTGGGCAGCAGAGCGAGACTCCATCTCAAAAAAAAAAAAAAAGGTATATTGTACTATTTCAGGAAAATCACTTAGAATATAATTTCCTACTCATTTATCTGACTTTCCTTCTTAACTGGAAATTCCCAGAAGACAAAGACTATATGTCTAGATCTTTGAAATGTCCCCAGGACAGAAAACAACAAATTGGACAGACAAGAGGCCTGCTATCCCAGAGAGTCAACAAATAAAGAAATGAATAAAAAGACTATTTCAAAGAGTGCTATGAGCAAATAAGATAAAGTAAAATCAGATAAGGAGATTTTTCGAAGAGGGTATCATGGAAGTTCTCTCTGACAAAGACTTAATATTGAGAAAGAGGTAATATTGAGCTTAAGCCATGTAAGTGTCTTGGATTGCCTTGGTCTAGGAATAGAAAGAAGGCCTATGTTTCAGAAACCATGCGGGAGAGAGAGTGGTATGTGATAATATCAGAGAGAAATATAAAGCCAGATCCATTCTTAGAGCAAGTCTTGTAAGAAATTTGCATTTTATTTCAAGTGCAATGAAAAGTGAATGCAGGGTTTTAAGAGGGTTGGGGGAGAACGATAAGATCTGATTTACATTTGAAAGGAGACATTAGAAAGTGGAAGGGAAGGAAGTGAAAATTAGAGAAAGGAAGCTTAGAATTTAAGGTATAGAGATGGACAATTCTGTAAGAATGCAATCTAAGAAATGGCTGTGTTTGGGGATCACTGGAGTTTAGAAGAAATTTGAGGTTAGGATATTAGTTTAGATGCTTAAATCTTTGAGAATAATAATTGCTGCTGATGAAGTGACATGCTTATGTCATCCAGAAAAAGGAAAAAAAATCTAGATAAAAACTTAATAATGGGAAAAATTTGGCATAGACTTATGATGTTAATGAGAAGAAGAAAAAGAAGGAGGAGAAAGAAATAGTTGGACAAACCCATGAAGCACTAGTGTGCAGTGAGTAGAATGACAGACTCTAATGAGTATCGGGAGGATAAAGTTTGGCTTCAGTTAAAGTAATAAAATAAGACGTTTGAGAAAATGGTGACTATAGGTAAGCAGGTGACAAGAAAACACGTGTGCCACAGTTGACAATATAGGATTATCACAGAAAGGATGAACAGCTTACATAAGAAATAGCCTCTACATTTGCCCACTCCAGATCTGGTCCCAGCTTTCATTTATAACTTCCAGAGTCCCCATGATTTGGACGGAACCCACTGGCAGTTATGGATAGGGAAAATATTCCCAGCTCATTTATGAAAATGTAGTAGAAGCTTGGTGTAAGTGTGTGAAGATGGCTAGGAGATAAGGGTAAGATAAAGCATCTTGATTAACTCGAAGTAAACCATGCTAATGTAGTCCAGAGATTGAGTGGTAGAAGGTGAGAGACAGAGAAAGATACACAGGCAGATAAAGAAAGAATGAAATTAGAGAAGGATACTGAAACTTGCAAGAAAAGAAGAGGCCGGGCAGAGAAGCAAGTATAAGCTGTTGGTTTTGATGTACTAAGATAGCATAATACAACTGGACTTCAGTGAAATAACTGAATACATTTCCTTGTCCATTAATTTTGGTAATCTGATCCAAAAGCATATGTGTTTGTGAAAAGATAATGGACAACAGAACCAAAAGAATTCGAGTAATTTTCTTTTTTAAAAATATCATCTAACCTCTATACGTATGAAAAGTACATGCTCCTACTAGGGAATACAACATTCAGCAAACATCGTTTAGCAGCTATGAGCAGGTTTCTCATATGGTTACTAAAATGAATTATATTTAATCTTCAATCTGTATGTTCACTCTGTGTATCTCTTAACACTGGCCTTAGGGACTCCACACATCTGCTAGAAGTCACATACACTCCATGAGAATCAGAATTAAAAATTATAGCTGCTTCATCCAGTAAGATAATAGGGAATCTCAGTTGTTACAGTACTGTAGGAAAATTTTCCCCAGTAATGTTTTAATCACATTCCCTGGGAAGTGTGTTGGGTGCTATTGTTTTAACGAATGTGTCGAATTGTTACTTCACAATGGAGAGCATACTGCAACATTTCGGAGGTGGCATAGTCTCTTAGGCCCCTCAGAGCAGTATTAACCCTGAACTCCCAGCTAGACATCCATCAGTCGACCCTCCTGGAGCTGTCATAATTTCCCAACATGCCTCTTTGCTCCAATCAAACCACCCTGCTTATCATTCTCTGTATATGACTTGATAATTTTAGTACATCTTGCTCTGAATCATAGCATGTCAGAGCTGAAAAGGCTCTTAGAGATTTAGACCAGGCCTCCTCAATTTACACCTGAGGAAACACATTTCAGTAGTCCTTCAAAACCTATCTCAAAACTCACTTCCCACAGATTGCTTTCCTTGTTAAGTTGCAGCAGCTCTACACCACTCTTTTTCTTTTCTTTCTCTTTTTCCTTTTCTTTCTTTCTTTTTTTTAACTTCTTTAGCTAGTATAATTTGTTTGTCCAGGAAGAAAGTCCTGGATAAGTCAATGTGCCTCCCTTTCCTTTGCTATGAAAAGAGGGCTATATTTTATGTTCTCTAAGATCATCTATATTTTATATATAGCATATTATATGTATTATATATGTAGTATACTATATTTTGATTCTACAAAACTCTTTGAAGTCTCTTCTTTTTTATAGTTGTTCTGGGTCATATATGCAGGCAGTCCTTGCTTTGCATGCTACTATGTTAACTGAAACTGGTGTGTACTGGTACCTATTCCTCACTTTGCAACATTCCATGGGTCCGAGGTCACATGTCAGTTATCACAAAACTGTGCAAAGTAAAGAATCAGTGCCAGCATGCATTTGTTTCAGTTAACACTGCACAGTGCAAAGTGAGAACTGCCTGTATTTTTCTACTTCTTAGTAGTAAACAAGGGGTGGAGATTTTTTTTTCTTTCTTTTGGAGCTCATTGTCCAGTTTTCTTTGAAGAACTGGCCTTTCCTTTGTAGATTAAACTGTAATTCAAGGACATTATCCTTCCCTGGTAAAGGGGGAGCATGTGACCGGAACTAGGCCAGTCAGGCATTCTCCCTGGTGTTTACGACTTGAGTCACAACAAACAAAAACTGAAAAGAACTGGAGGAGATCCACCTGATAGCATTGTCCTGAAGAGACCATTTGCTAGTTCCTGTTTAATAGTTCCTGTTAGAAATGGTCCAGCTCTTGTACTTTCTAAGGTCTGATTCTTTAGTTTTTCTTTCAATTCTGAGAATTGTCTTATATCTTTGTACTAAATTCCGTTTTTACTTAAATTATGCAGAATTAATTTCTGCAGTGACAGAAACACCTTCACTGATGTAGTGTTTCTGGTTTTGTTTATCCAGCACCTTTTTTCCTCCTACAAACTTCATAAACCAATACCATTCACTGATTGCCCCTCCAATTTCTGAGTACTTATGGTTTCTTACTGTTTTGTAATCAGACTCTCACCCCATTTAAACTCCACCTTTGAAAGTTACTTATTGCTAAATATAAAGGCTTTTTTGTTTTGGGTTGTTTTTTTTTTTTTTTTTTTTTTTTTTTTGCAATTTCTTAACCTTTTAGACATTTCCTTGTAGCATTTGATAGTGTGGAAACTCCCACCCTGCTTTGTTCTCTGTTATGACAATTTGGCCTCATTTCTCTAACAATTCTTTCCTTCTTTGTACAAGTCCTTCTTCTTCCTTTCATTTCCCAAATATTGACATTTCAGTCCCTATATTCATGCTCCTGTCCCTAGCCCTCTATGTTCTGCTATGGCCTATGTTTTTCAGCCTGGGTCATTCCTCTCCCAAGCCCAGAGTGTAGGAAAGTCTGCTGAAAGTGAAGGCAGAGGTTACACAGGGTAAATCTTCTTAGCTTATCAGGTTACTTGATAAAACATTTTGTTTAAGTTAATGGAATATTAGGATGAATTTTTGAGATGTGGACTTTTTTTTTCCAGTGTGTTATTAATACCTGAAAGGTATCCATCAACTTCCTACCATCTACCCTCCTCACTCAGGCACAGGCAGAATAGGCTGGCAGTCTACTCTGCCATGAGGCACAATCTAGAAGCAACTTTCAAGAAGCGCCACTCAGAATGACTGTACTTACTCTTACGACAGAATACAAAGTGATGAAGAGTATGGACTCTGAGATCAGAAAGGTATGGTTTTATGCTCCAACACTCATGTACTTATGTGAACCTGGGCAAATTATTTAACCTCTCTAAATCTCCTCACCTATAAAATGGGGCAATGATATCTACTTTATAGGGTTGATATAAGAATTAAATGAGATAATGCATGTAAAATGAAATCTATTTAATGAAAACTAATTGTTGCAGAGAATTACTATCTATATAAATTATCACCAAGCTTTTATGTGTAACCTAGGCACCTTCTCAAGTTCCAGTCCTTAACTACAATAACCTTTTAGATGTCTTGCTTAGTCCTTAAATTTCATGATCAAAACTGAGGTTACAATTTCCTCCTTAAAAAAAGTATTGACTTCAGACTTCTCTATTTTTACCAATGACACCACCATTCTGTCTAGAATGAAGGTGCGAACATCGGATTTCTCATGTAGATCACTACTCCATTTCCAATCTCTCGACTAGACTAAAACTCAGAATCTTGCTTCTTCAATGTCTCACTTGAATCTCTTTTTAAATTTTTTTGTTATAGTTGATAAACCTACATTGACACATCATTATCACCCAAAGTCCCTTAGTTTACATTAAGATTCATTCTTAGTGTTGTGTATTCTATAGGTTTTAATAAATATATAATGACATATATTCACCACAGTACCATAAAGAAGTTTCCACTGCCCTCAAAAATCCTCTGTGCTGCACCTATTCATCCCTTCGCCCATTGATCTTTTTATAGTCTCCATAGTTTTGCCTTTTACAGAATGTCAGATAGTTGGTGTAATCTTTTCAGATTCGCTTCTTTCACTCAGTAACATGCATTTAAGTTTTTTCAATGTCTTTTCATGGCTTGATTGCTCATTTTTTTTAGCGTTGAATAATATCTCATTTTCTGAATATACCAGAGTTTATGTACACATTCACCTACTGAAGTTCATCTTGGTTGCTTCCTAGTCTTAGCAATTATGAATAGTGCTGCTATAAACATCTATGAGCAGGCTTTTATGTGAACATAAGTTTTCGACTAACGGGTAAATAGCAAAGAGTGTGACTGTTGGATCTAGTGGTAAGAGTATATTTAGTTTTGTAAGAAACTGCCAAACTGTCTTCAAAAGTGACTATACCATTTTACATTCCCACCAGCAATGAATGAGAGTTCCTGTTGCTCTGCATACTCTCCAGCATTTGGTGTTGTCAGTGTTTTGGAGTTTGATTATTAGCATAGATGTGAAGTGATATCTCATTGTTGATTTAGTTTGCAATTCCTTAATGATGTATGCTGTCAAGAATCTTTTCATATGCATACTTTCCATTTGTATGTTTTCTTTGGTGACTTGTCTGTTCAGGTCTGTTGCCCATTTTTTATTTGGTTCTTTGTTTTCTCATTGTTGAAGTTTAAGAGTTCCTTGTATATTTAGAATAATGGATATGTCTAATAGATATGTCTTTTGCAAATGTTTTCCCAGTCTGAGGCTTGTCTTCTCATTCACTTGACAGGGTCTTTTACAGAGCAGAAATTTTTAATTGCAGCAAAGTTGACTTAATCAATTATTTCTTTCATGGATCATGTCTTTAGTGCGGTAGCCGAAAAGTCATATCCATTGTCATTTAGATTTTCTCCTTTTTTTTTTTTTTTTTTCTTGAAGCAGTCTCACTCTTGCCCAAGCTAGAGTGCAGTGGCACTATCTCGGCTCACTGCAAGCTCCGCCTCCTGGGTTCATGCCATTCACCTGCCTCAGCCTCCCGAGTAGCTGGGACTGACTACGGGTGCCTGCCACCACTCTGTTTGTATTTTTAATAGAGACGGGGTTTCATCGTGATAGCCAGGATGGTCTTGATCTCCTGACCTCGTGATCCATCCACTCGGTCTCCTGACGTGCTGGGATTACAGGTGTGAGTCACTGCACCCTACCTCTTGTATGTTATTTTCTGAGTTTTATATTTTCACATTTTAAGTTTAGGTTTATGATCCATTTTGAGGTTTTTTTGGTGTGTGAAAGGTATAAGATCTGTGTCTAGGTTCATGCTTTTGCGTGTGGATATTGAGTTTTTCCAGCACAATTTGTTGAAAAGGCTATCTTTTCTCTATTGTATTGCCTTAGCTGCTTTGTCAAATATCAGTTGACTATATTTATAATCCCTTTCTTTTTATCCCCACAGTCACTGTTTCAAGTCCACTATTAACTACATTAAAATAATTTCCTACATGATTTCTCCCTAAACTACTCTTCACTTTCATGATGATCCTGGCTAGATTAATCTTCCTAAAGCACACTACCATTCATCTACCAATGGCTCCACATTGAGGATAAGCCTTTGAAGTTATAAAATGCTAAAACCATAGCTTATAAAGCTGGAAGTAACTGAAATTATCAGTCTAACTTGTCTCTAATGCATCATCACCAGCTTCAATATGTCGAAGAGGCAGTGTTAATCCTTTTATTATTCCCAGTGACAGAGAATTCTCTATCTCCAAAGGAAGCCCATTTCATTTTTGAACAACTCCAATTGTTAATGGTTCTTCTAATATCGAACTAAATATTTGTCTTCATCTACTTTTTTCCATTGGTTCAAGTTCTTTCTGCCAGACCTTACAGAATGAGATCAGTACATCTCAGGGAGACTTAGAGCACAGGCTCTGAAGCCAGACAACAAGTGTTCAAACATCAACTCCATCACTTACTAGCTATGACATTTTGAAAAATTAACTTAACCAGTAATAACAGAAATTATATCATGGAGTTGTAAACTTTAAATGAGTTAATACTTGTAAAGGGGCTTATGACACCTCTTGGCATATATAATCCTTCAATATACATATTAGCTATTATGGTTATTTTATCATATGATGGTTCTTTCAAATATTTGGAGGTAATAATGCCTCTTTTCGATTTTTCTTCTTCAAGCTTACTACATCCAGTTTCTTCATCATACATGAAAGTTAATTCTAGGATCAAAAAGACTTAGGTTTGAATATCAGTTTTGCTTCTTCCTGGATGTATAAACTTGGGCATGATACCTAACCCACTGAAACTTTATTGTCGTATGTCAAAAGCAAGAGCTATTGTAGCAGGCTGAATAATAGATCCCAAAAGATAGCCACGTCCTAATCTCTGGGACCTGTATTACTTTATATGGCAAAAAAGAAAAAAAAAATGCAATTAAATTAAGGATGCTGAGATGGGGAGATCATGTGGATTATCAAGGTGGGGCCTAACTGTAATCATAAGTGTCCTTATAAGAGGAAAACAGAGGGAGATTTCATTACAGAAGAGAAGAAGGCAGCATGACATCGGAAGCAGAGGTTGGACAGATACAGTCACAAAACAAGGAATTCTGATACCCACAAAAAACTGAAAGAAGCAATGAATAGATTATCCCCTGGAGCCTCTGGAAGGAGGCTATTGATATTTTCATATTAGCTTTGTAGACTAATTTTAGACTTCTGGCCTCCAGAACTCACTGGGAATAAATTTCTTATGCTTTAAGCCAGCAAGTTCATCATATTTGTTACAGAAAGAATAGGAAGTTAGTATAATTACATTTATCAAACTGAATTTTTGAGAGTCTCAAATGAGAAGAAGAAACATGTATAAAGTCCCTACAACAGTGCCTTATATAAGTAAGTTGACTATGTCCAGATACTTCAAAAGATGACTCAGACCACAGAGAGGCAAACGGATTTAAGGAGGTTAAAGACATGTGTAGGTGGCAAATTACACGCTTATTGCATATTCCCTATAAGAAATGAAAGTCACAGCAGGCTGGTGAGAAGTGGGAAGATTTCAAATATTTTTAGAATGTAGAGAAAACATGGTCACATCACAGATTAGACGTGGAAGAGTATAGGTGAAGAAAATTTAGAAGTCGAGATTGACGTCCAGTTTCCTTGCACTGAACAATCTAACCATCTACTCTTGCTTTTCCCTTTGGGGACCTATGATTCACATTTGCTGGAGGTGCAGTTGTTAGGCTGCAGCAATGGAACGAAATAACTGGCCCACTTTTCCACTGGCTTAATATTAAACATTTCCCAGATACCATCACAATCTGCAAATAATCAGAACTGTTTTACACTTGATTATTTTTTAAATTCAGCATTTATTTCCTTGACATAAATACTTATGGCATGTGCAACTTTGTTCTCTAACTTCAGAACAGACTAAAGTCTGGCACAGTAAGAGTAATCTCAGGACCTTCCAAAGTACTGCGCTCCATAGGGCCAGTCTCTGGAAAAGAATAGTTAGAAATCAAAGACCTGTTTCAGGAAACAAGGTACACCTTCCAGAAACATTGGCAACAGTGTTACAGCTCTTCCTTCCCCTCAATAATTTGATCAAGAGACGCCTGGGTCCAGTGGGTCTCCATTTAGTTTGTGGGGTGGCCAAAAAAATAAGAAATTGAAAGAAAAAAGCCATAGATCAGTTGCGTTTGGGTGCACAATTTATGTGACAGATATTGGATATCAAATTCTTTTTCTTTATATACAATCAATTACACTGGCCAATTTTTTTTTCTAACCCGAAATCTGTGCATACCTGCACATTGTAGTTTTCCAGAAGACTCATTATAATCATCACTGAATATTTAGTGAGAACCTACTGGGCACAGAGAACTGCATTAGGCATGTGATCAAGAGAGAGCCTATTTCTAGCCAAGTCCTTTTGTTTCCGTCCTGTTCTGGGAGTAATAACATACCTAAGGAAAGAGGAATTCTACACATAATCAAACTTATTATCTTATTTGATCATTATTTTGATTGCTACTTATGATTTATAATAGAGGTCATTATTTTATTACATACTTTCTGTATATAATTAAGTTACTTTAAATGAAGACTTTCATTCAGCTCAAGTTAGTAAGAATAATGTATTTCTGATTTTCTCATCATCAACTGAAAAGAAATTGAGCCACAAAAAAGATATCATACTATTGAAAAGTTTTTTTTCAAAAATTTAGCATGCATTGTGTATATAAATGGGAAGATTGATGGCATTTAATATGAGATAAATTTCATTGTTTCAAAAAATTGTCAGAAGTATGTCAAGGAAACTAAGTTCCTAGTGTTCCATGTGGGGCTTGAATTCTCTGATCATATTACAAGTTTCAAGTTTTAAGATCATTTTATTATAGTTGCATGTATAGTTTGTGAGACAAAAGGGCCAAACTGATAAAAGAAAAAAGAAAAATCAGCAGCTTTCAAAACAGAATTTCATATTTTTCATTGTTAGTGAGGTGGTTTATATGTCAGGCAAACTTTGATCTTAAAATATCTTTCAGAGGCATGATTTCATTCAGAGACAATTTTCTGTCTTGATATCCTCATAAGTGAAACAAGAATAAATATTTTGTTCCATAAAATATTCCTCCTGTGACTATTCGTATATCTCGAACTTTTTTTTTGGGGGGGGGGGGTGTGTGTGTGAAGGAAGTTGTAGCCAATTTCTTGGGAGATGTTTTTAGCTTTTCAGAAAGCTTCTCTCTCCTTTAAACAGGAATCATTTTCTAACATCCTAAAAATTGGGGAGGGGAATATTCCCATAACGCATCATCTTAATTTAATATTCAATGTCCACAGCAAATTTCTTCTTAATTTCTGTCCCTTTATCTGTCTTCTCTAATCTTTCCCTTCCTCTCTTCCTGTGCTTCCTCTCCTTCTTTCTCCTTAAGAGGTATTGCGTCATGCATACCGTGAGAGAACGTCAGCAGTTGCTCACTGTTCCTTCCCAGTCTGACCTGACAAGTGGAGGTGCCTCACCCTTCTGGCTGGGCCATTTACCATTAAAGTCATTTGGGTACATTCTGTGCATCTCTCAGATAACAGGTCTTCATTATTGCACCAGACTCTTCTTGGAAACCAAGCCAGAATTAGTCAAAAGCACACTCTCTGATCACAAAGAAAAGTAATCGGGACTATGTTTGGGCTATATTTAAACCGAATTTAAGATGAGAAGGTCTGAATGTGTTTCCCTCTCTGATAGGAGAGCTAATTTACTTTTCCACTGACTCCTATTTTTGTTAGCAGAATTTTTGAATTAGTTGTGTCCTAATTAATTCAGTCATCAATGTAAATTTGGATATTTTTGCATTCTTAGTTCTTCCTCAACTCTTTTGCAGTGTTTATGAAGATATCATGACTAACGGAGGCAAATGATCAATTTTGGTAGAGTCACCCTGAATTATTCACCACAGAGAGTCCAGCTCGTCTTCCCATTACTGAGAATTCCACTGCCAAACTAGAATTCTGCCCCCATCTAGGACAAAACTTTTTTTATTTCCTTAAAGAATTCATTGCCTACAATTATCCCAAAAGAGATGCAGTCAACATCAATACTTTCATAAAGGATCTATTTCAAGAATAGGTCCACTACATAAAGGATAAGCTTATGATTTCTTTTTATAGGTGGTACAGGCTAAACTGACAGGAATTTCCATTTTATGTAGCATTTAAACGTAGGATGACTTTCCTCATAGAAAGTCCTTAACTTGCGAGAAATAAAACTAAAATCATAAGCTCCCTTCAGCTGACTGAATAGACCCTCTCTTGGCCAAGGGGACTCCAGAGAAAACCTAAAAACTGAGTTTCCAGCCGTGATTGACCGGAGATTGGACATACCTCAATATAACCCCTCCCCAGCTGATCACCATTAGGCTTTCCTCCCTAAGAGTTCCGCAGAAATCAGCCCTTTAAAAAGACTTGCTCCCCAACTGATATCAACCAACTGCCTGATGCTGTCCCTCCCTTTTGTGGTTTTGGCGTAACAAATGACCAGCATTTCTTCCTGACAAGGGACAACCAACCACGAGGTGGTTCTGACCAGTCTCCAGAGGCTGCATACAGAGGCCCTTCATATCCTCAGCTTCACTTTTTTTTTCCTGATGTATTGGGGACTAATTTTAGTGCATTTAGTTGTTAAGTCCACCCCAAAAAGACCATAGGACACATGTTGCATGCCTATTAGCCTATTACGCATACCTGTGCCTCCCCTTTGTGAATATTCATAGCTTCTCCTGCAAGTTGTTGAATATATATATTTGGCCATCCCATTCAACATGAATCCCTGTTTTATTCTTCCTGCCCTTTAAGTGCCTTTTTCTGGCTCCTGACTGGAGGCTACACTTCTCCAGCCTGTTAGAATGGCTGCCTGCAGGCTGTACCCTTTATGAGAAGTAAAGCTCTCCTTTCCAAATTTATGAACCTGTGATTCTTCAGTTGACACTTGTGAATTTAAGACTTAGTAATAACCTGAGAATATGACTAAGCCTTAGCCAACACAACTTTACTTGCTCTTCACCTTCATCTCACCCTCACCATCCACTCCACCTTTGCTGGGTAATAAACTGGGCTTTGTTTAACAAGTTCTAGTGCTGGACCCAAAGTGCTACCTTATCTTATGCAAACACATACAGAAAACTCATTACTGGCCTGGATTTACCTTCCCAACTTCTGAGTCGTCACTCCACCTATAAGAGCTTCCTGGGAATTTCTACTCCTCTGATTGGAAAACAGATACAGATTATTTCTCATTTTTCAAGTTAAAATTCACTCACTAGAGAAATAAATACCTTATTCTGTGTCCAGAAGAAAATCATCTACAAGCAGTATCTGACTGGCTAATAGTTTGTATACATGGTCAAACTTTATTTCTCAGTCAAATGTTTGGAACTTCCCATATAAGCCATATAATAAGTGGTGGTTGGTTTCCCACAAAAAGTTCTATTCTATTTGTGAAGCACTGGAATACTATATTAATAGTACCATTTATTCTACATCTTGGCACAATGCGTTACATAGTTTCCATGGGAAAACACTCATACGTACCTGGAACACATTTTCCTTTCTTTTCACCGTAGAACATGACTAGAAAAGGGAAGCACCTTTAGGGTACTAGTAAACCAGATGTTTGTTGGCTCCTTAAATTGCTCTTTCAATCAATCAACTTTTCGTGTATTCAAAATAAAGAACTGAGGATAGAAATCCCCTGGGGACAGAGATGCCAGACTCAATCTCTATGTTAATCTATTTTATTGACCACAGCAGATAAGGGACAGATTATAGGCTGTACAACCAGAAAGAGCTAACTTTAGACCTGGGTTCTACTACTTAGTGGCTATTATTCTCTTCAAATCTCAATTTTCTTATAGGCAAATTGGGAGTAGTAATCTACTGCTTTAGGCTTTGGGGGATTATTTGAGATGGTATATGAGAAGTACTTAGCACTGTTCTTTGCATATTTTTCCATTACTGATCTCTGACCTGACAGTGGAGGGGCCTCACCTAGAGAATGGTGGTTGTGGTTACAGAAACCATCTTTTGTTAACTACCTCACTGTGATTTTCCCTCCCTCAACCCCACTCACTCAATACCCAGGAGTGGACCTCAATGATGTCTGTAATACTTGAACCTGCTGAGTTAACCATAGTTAGTCTGGACTGGACATTGACTCAAGCAGGACTAAGTAGATTTGCTTTCCCAAATTTTGGGTTGTGACTCAAGAGCCTTACACTGGAAGCTGGGAGCTATTTCATTTTAGTGACAGCAATCAAGAGACAAGATTCAGAAACTTACAATTCGGGTTCCAAAGAGCCCCTGGCTCCTATTGCACTCAAAGCTTATTAATCTCTTCTTTAGATTCCATGAGATATATAGATCTTTCCAGCAGATCTGCTTACCACCTGTTTTCTTAGTTAAACTATCTGCAGTTGGTTTCTGAAGCTTGCAAAAAGTGTTTTAAAATATAATTAGTAGTAGTCATTGTAACAGTAAGAATGATAGCAGTAGTAGTAATAGTGGTGGTGTAATCCAAACTCTGGTTTCTCACTCAAAGTGTTACACAATCTGGCTTCCACATTACATTACATTTCAACTTTGTGTTTAATTTACATCCTTGATGATAGAGTTCAGATTTTACTCTCAAATATATGAATCCATAGAATCTATATGATACTGCACAGAAAAATCACTCATTAAAATATTTGTTGAATAAATGAAGTTGTGAAGGAAATACAATTAGGTTAGACATGTAAGAATCTAAAGTATGTATTGAAAAACAATGAGGCTTCTATAAAGTACTTTAAAGCAAAGTATTTTAATAGGCATAGTAAAATTCTGTACATCTCTTGATGCTGCTGAGTTGAAGAATATATCAGGACTGATTAATAAATAAATTATCTTTCCCTAAGCTAAACAATAGTTTATAGAGATTGAAAGAACAGAAACAGATAGCCAAATGTTTTAAAATTCTAATGAGAAAAAAAAGAAAGAACCCCTAAAAGTAGATCATTAATATAAAGAGTGTCTTCATAAAAGCAGATATTTCTCTACTTGCCAAAACACTGTCACTCCCTTCAACCTACATAACACTTGTTGTTGTAATGGACATATATCACAGTGACTTCTGAAGGTAGTTTTTTGCCTGAGGAGGTAAGTGACTGTTGAGTGCAGGTTTTGTAAACCATATGGAATTGGGTGGCTTTTGGAACTTGTAGGTTTATCTAGGAGGTACTGAATACTTGATGGAGGATTCTTTCAATGCTAGTTACTGAAAAAGGCAAAAGATTATAAAAATGGGAAGTTGGAAAAACACCTGTAGAAACAATCTTTAAATCCTCCTTGCCAAAGAAATAGAAGCTCATTAGGCTATTTGGATATAAATACTCAGGTGACTGTACTGTCCTCCTGGACTTTCTACATGGGATTATGCTGACAGAATCTTAAGTTGGACTTGCTTCTGCACCATTGTTTGAAAGGATAGAGGATTCTTTTGTGGAGAGATGAGAGAAGAACAAAAATGTGTTTTAATTTATTTTTTGTGATAAATATCACTGAATCAAAATGTAATGCTCTCTCTATATATTTTAGTTTGATACTCATAAGGCAAGAAGCAGTCATTTAATAAGAGATTGAAATGAGCACTTTCTAACAATGAAGTCATTATTTTAATGAAACCTGATCAACTTTCCTGAATAATTTGGGATTTTTTTAAACAACATATTTCAAGGCAGAAAAAAAGGAAAAGACCATACGTTTGGCAGAAATGAAAAATGGTTACTATGGCAGCTTGATTTGGACATGGAAAACCTGTTTCAAGCTATTCATAAACCCAACTCTTGCAAACTATTTATTATGTACAATAAATTATATGAAACATGTAATGAAAAAATAAGAGTGATTTGTTTTAGAACTCAGAGAGTTAATGAAAACTATTTGAGGAGGAAGGACTGGGTAAAATGTGGATTCTCGTGTTCTCTGCTGAACTAGCTTAATGAATTTTTATCCATTCCAAGAGGACGCCCCACCACCACCCCCCGCCGCACACCCACTCTTCATTGGTTCAATGCAAATGTCACATTCTTTAAAGAAGAAAGAAACTTGGAATTTGCCCTAACCAATATATGTGCCATTTTCAGAATTCAAATACAATTCATTTAGCCTCTGTTTTTCATGCCCGAGTGGACATCTCTCATTACACACCCAAGGCGAAACTTAGAGATAGCAATGGAGGTAGGGATGGATGCATTACCAACCCTCATATTCCGAGCTATTTATTCTCTATGAGTGCTTAAAAAGGACAGTAGGAATGTGTTTTTAAGTGGGGCATGTGTGTTCCTGTGAGTCCAGAGAAGTTGGCAATTCTGTGTCAAAAACTTGTATTTTTGCATATGCATGGCAAAAGTAAAGACTTGATTTCAGATTTTGAAGACATATAATCTAATTGGCAACACGAAATTTATGTTCACTATACAAGAATCAGTAGAAGCAATATGTAATCAGGTATTCTATAACTTTATTTGGATAATAAGTGCCATGGAAACTTTATAATGGGGCAAACAAATTTGGATGGAAATATGGGTAAGTGACGTGTTGCTGTATTTATTTAAAAACCTGAAGGCTTGTGCTTTGTAGAATGGAAACAATTTGGAAAAGAAGTGAAGAATCAGGAGACAGAGAGGTATTTAAGTCAGGGGCCTGGTGGGCAGGACAGTGTGTGCTAATCAAAGCAGTGCTTAGTATGTCTTAAAAGTATGATCCTATAAAAGGCAGTAAATAATTCAACCTGTGTGCAAAAATCTATTCAAGAAAATGTGGTGGCAACAGAATGAAAGTAAAATCCTATAGTACAGTTACTGAATCTGTGAAGTAGTCAAAATAAACTCTTTCTTTATAAGCAAGATTAAACAGAGCTCTATCCCTGGAGCCAGACTGCCTGGGTTGAAATCCCAGCTCTGCATTTACAAACTATGCCATTCTCAGTGTCTCCATTTCTTCACACGTCTAAAGGGTATGGATAATGCCTTATTTACGTAGTAGTATTATGATGGGGACTAAACGAGTTAAAAATTGTAAAGCACTTAGAATAGTACCTAGCACAAACTAAGCATTTTATCAGTAGTTATTAAAAGAAATAAAACAATTAAATTGCTTGCCTAATTTTTAAATACTCTAAAATAGCTGTCATCGAGAACATTTTAGAATGAACTTTCTTATCACATGCCATCTTTTATTCTAATTTTAGATTTTAAAATTTTTAATGTCTCTATTGATGTATAACTGACATATAATGAGCTGTACATATTTAATGTGCAAAATGTAAAGAATTTTGACATATAAACAGCTGTGAAACCATAACCACAGTCAATATAGTAAATATATCCAACACTCCAGAAAGTTTTCTCCTGCCCATTGTAATCCCCATGTTCATCTCTGTTCCCTATATCCCTGTCCCCTACATATGATTTTCTCCTGTGTTTTTTTCTGTCCCCAGGTGACCATTTATATGTTTTACTTGTTACACGTTGGTTTGCATTTTCTACAATTTTACACTAATGAAATTACATAACATGTATTCTTGATAGGGGCGGTGCTTGACTTCTCTCATGCAGCATAATTAGGTTGAGATTAATCTGTGTTTTTTCACATGCTTATCCTTTTTAATTGCTGAGTGGTATTCCTCAGCAATACTACTTGTATAGATACACTACAATTTGTATTTCCACTTACCCGTTGATGGACATATGGGTTGTTTCCAGTTTGGGACTATTACAAATAAAGCTACTATGAACAGTTACATATAAGTTATATATGGCCACATGCTATAATTTTTCTTGGGTAAATACACAGAGGCAGAACAGCTGGGTCATATATTAGTATATTTAACTTTTAAAGAAACTACTAAACTTCTCCAATGTGATTATAGCATTTTACATTCCTATCAGCCGTGTTCCATTCCTTTATATGCTCAAGAACACTCGGTAAATCACTGTTTTAATTTTAGACATTCTGTAAGGTGTTTAGAAATATATCATTTTGGTGTTAAGTTGCATTACCCAAATGATTTAAAATGTTGAGCAGAGCATGTGATTATTTGCCATTTATATCTTCTTTAGTGAAGTATATTTTAAATCTTTCACAATATTTACTGGGTTGTTTGCTTTCTTATTATTCAGACTGTATTTCTCCCAGTCTGTATCATATTTCACTTCCTTGTCTTTCAATTAACAGTTTTAAATTTTGACTAAGTCCAATTTATCAATTTTTTTCTTTTATGGGTTATGCATTTAATATATCTAAGAAATCTTTACCTAAGCCAAGAGATGATTTTCTCCTGTCTTTTTTCTGGAACTTTTATAGTCTTGATGTATTAGAGTTCTCTAGAGGGACAGAATAGGACATATATATATTTAACTAATAGGAGATTATATATATAATATGAGTTTATTAAGTATTAACTCACACAAACACAAGGTCCCACAATAGGCTATCTGCAAGCTGAGGAGTAAGATAAGCCGGTCTGAGTCCCAAAACTGAAGAATTTGGAGACTGATGTTCGAGGGCAGGAAGCATACAGCACAGGCGTAAGATGTAGGCTGGGAGGCTAGGCCAGTCTCGTCGTTTCACATTTTTCTGCCTGCTTTTTGTATTCTAGCTGTGCTGGCATCTGATCAGATGGTGCCCACCCAGATTGAGGGTGGGTCTGCCTTTCCCAGTCCACGGACTCAAATGTTAATCTCCTTTGGCAACACCCTCACAGACACACACAGGATCAATACTTTGTATCCTTCAATCCAATCAAGTTGACAGTATTAACTATCACACATGGGTTCCATATGGGCTATTTAAGAATATAGCCCATTTTTTAGTTAATTTTCCCATAGTGTGGCATATGAATTGAAGTTTATTTTTTGACATGTGGATATTCAATTATTTTAGTTCTATTTGTTGAAAGGACTATCTTTTCTCCATTGAATTACCTTTGTCCCTTTGTAAAAAATTGATTAACCATGTAAATGTGGTTCTGTTTCTAAATGCTCTATTTTGTTCCACTGATATATTTGTCTATCATTACACCAATACCACACTTCTTGATATTTGTAATAATGTCTTCAACTTTATAATGTCTTGAGATCAGGTAGTGTATGTTCTTCAACTTCATTCTTCTCCGAAGTTTGTTGGGCTTTTCTAGTTTCATTGCATTTTCATATGAATTTTAGAACCAGGTTCTTAATTTCAATGTTGAAAAATTATTCTTAAATTCTTATTAGGATTATATTGTATATCTATAGAATGAAGATAATTAACATCTTAGCAAAATCTAGTATTTCTATCTATGAATCTATATTTTCCAATTTATTTATGTCTTCTTTAGCAATGTTTTCTAGGTTTTAATACCATTTACATCTTTTTGTATATATATCTTCATATTTCATTGTATGCTTTGTGACATAGATTTTGAATTTAATTTTAACTGCTTGATGTTAATACATAAAACACACTGATTTTGTGTACTGATCCTGTATCCTGCAACCTTCCTAATTAATTCATGTTTCCATGGGATTTCTTATGTAAACAACCATTTCATATGTGAATAAGAAGTGTTTTACTATTTCTTGACCAATCTGGATGTCTTTTTCCTTTTTTTTGTCTTATTTTACTATCTAAAGCCCTCAGTACAATTTTAAATATAAGTAATTATAGTACATAGTCTTTCCTTGTCCCTGATCTTATGGGAAAAGCATTCAGTCCTTCATTATTAAAAATGATTATGATGTTAGATGTAGATTTTCCACAAATGGAATTTAACAGTTGGAATAAGTTTTCATCTATTCTTAGTTTGCTGAGTTTTTTTATTATTTCAAATGGATATTGAATCTGCCCAAAGCTTTTTTTGGTCTATTGAGATAATTATATGATTTTTCATTTTTAGTCTGCTAATATAATGAGTTCTATTCATTGATTTTCAAATTTTAAACCAAACTTGCATGCCTGACATAAATCCCATGTGATCATGATGTATTTCCTTTTTCTATATTCTTGAATTAAATTTGTTAAAATTTGCAATAATAGAAACTGCACCTATTTGTTAGGTATATTGATCTGTAGTTTTGTTTATTTTTTTCTCTTTCTATTTGGTGTTGGTACTGGAATAATGCTGGCTTTACAAAATGGGTTCACTTCTCCTCTGTATTTTAGAAGAGTTTTGTTAAATTGGTATTATTTCTTCTATCAATGACCCAATAAAACCATCTGGGCTTGTAGTTTTCTTTGTGGGAAGATGTTTAAATGCATAACAATTCCTTAAATATATATAGGACTATGTAAGTTACCTATTTCTTACAGTAAACTTTCATAGTTTGTTGCTTTGAATAAGTTTGTTTATTTTATCTAACTTGTCAGGTTTATTAAGAGTAAACTTTCCTAATTTTCCTTTGTGATCCTCATATTATCTGTGGAATTTGTAGTGATGTCATTTCTTTCATTCATGATATTAGTAATTTGTATCATCTGTGTTTTTCCTGATCATCTAGTTAGGGGTCTATCCATTTTAGTGATCTGCTCAAGCAACTAGCTTTTGGTTTATTGATTTTTTTTCTATTAAAATGTTTTAAATTGATTTCTACTCTGATAATCACCACTTTTCTTTATTCAATTTACTTTGTTTTAATGCTTTTCTTCTACTTTCTTTAACTGAGGCTACTGATTTGAACCTTTTTTATTATTTCTAATTATGTGTTTTAGGATATAAATGTTATTCTAAATATAAGTTTTACTACATCCCACAAATTGACATACTGTGTTTTCATGTTTATTGATTTCAAAATGCTTTCTGATTTCCATTTTGATTTCATATTTGATCCATGAGTTATGTAGTATTGTGTTAATTAGTTTCAACTATTTGAAGATTTTCCAGAGATCATTCCATTATTTCCTTTTATTTACATTGTAATCAGGAAATATACTTTGTATGCTTTTAATCCTTTTAAGTTTTTTAGCACTTGTTTTATTGCCTTGCAAATGACTTATCTTGGTAAATACCCTGTGTGCAATGGGGGAAAAGTATATTCTGCTGTCTTGTGGTAGGGTGTTGCCATGGTTTTAAAACTTAATCCCCAAATTCATATGTTGATTGGAGGTAGAGCCTGTGGAAGGTAATTAGGATAGATAAGATCATCAGGGTGGGGGCCTCCATGATGGGACTGGTGACTTTCTAAGAGAAAGAGACATTTGATCTGACACACACATATGCTCTTGCTCTCTCACCAAGTGATGCTTTCCACCACGTTATGATGCAGCAAGAAGTCTCTCAAAAGAGGCCAGTGCCATGCTTTTGAACTTCCTAGTCTCCAGAACCATGAGCTAAGTAAACTTTTTATTTCTTTATAAATTTTTCAGTATGGTAGTCTGTTATAGCAACAAAAACAAACTAAGACAGTTGTATAATAAACTTCACCTAGATCTAGATTGTTGGTATGTTTTTCAAATCTTCTGTATCTTCACTTATTTTCTGCTTACTTGTTCTATCAATTACTGAGAGAAGTATGAAAATCGCTATCTATAATTACATGTTTATCTATTTCTCCTTGAAATTCTATAGATTTTGTGTTATGTATAGCTGTTATTAGATATATAAATATTTAGGATCAGTATATCCTCTTCATGATTTCACACTTATTATGAAATACCTCCTTTATCCATGGTAATAATCTTTGCTCTAAGATCTACTTCGTCTGATATTTATATGGTCACTCCAAACTTCTTTTGATTGATGCTAGCATGATACGCATAACTTTTTTCCGTCCTTTACTTATAATTTGCTTGTGTCTTTATATTGAAAGTGTGTTTCTTACAGGCATAAACAAGACCTTATGTTTTTATCCAATCTAATAATAATCTTTTTCTTGTAATTGGAGCATTTAGACCAATCATCTTTAATGTAATCGTCTATTTAAAGTTGTACGTTAACTCCATCCTTTCCACCTCAACTCCATCCTTTCCACCTCAGCCCAGGTACTCCAAATGCTCCTTTCTGCTTGATTTTCTCTTTAGCTCTCATCAACATCTGACGTAATTATTCTGTTCCACTCTCTGGGACTCTTTGCCATTTCTTGAACACAAGTTTTTCCCTCCTTTTGTGTTTACTATTTCCTCTGCTTGAAAGATTCTTCTGCCAAATATCTATGCTTTGCTTGTTTCAGTCTTTCTTCAAATGTCACCTTTCCCATGGGATCTTCATTGATTATTATATTAAGAATTAAATATTCACTGGATGTAAAACATTATCCATATTATGTATGGACTTCAAAATACCTAAGTTTTATGTTTCCCTCTAGCACTCTATTTTGTGGAGGCAGAACATCTCTTAGGATTCAAGAAGTAACTATAGCAGCTGGGCGTGGTGGCTCACTCTTGTAACTCTAGCACTCTGGGAGGCCAAGGTGGGAGAATCCCTTCAGTCAAGGAGTTTGAAACCAGCCTAGGCAATAGAGTGAGACCTCACCTCACTTTAAAAATTGGCAGAGTATGGTGGTACGTGCCTGTAGTCTCATTCACTTGGGAGGCTGATGTGGGAGGATCACTTGAGCCCAGAAGGTCAAGTCTGCATGTCCTCAACACTGATTGTGCCATCATACTCTAGTATAGTGACAGAGCAAGACCCTGTCAGGAAGAAGAAGAAGAAGAAGAAGAAGAAGAAGAAGAAGAAGAAGAAGAAGAAGAAGAAGAAGAAGAAGAAGAAGAAGAAGAAGAAGAAGAAGAAGAAGAAGAAGAAGAAGAGGAAGAAGAAGAAGGAGGAGGAGGAGGAGGAGGAGGAGGAGGAGGAGGAGGAGGAGGAGGAGGAGAAGAAAAAGAAAAAGAAAAGAAACCATATACCTAAAGATTTGAAGTTGATGTCACAAAGTCTATATGGAATAAAACTGAGAGTTCTTGGTACCCCTTGCCCCCCAAAACCTTCATTAATCTTATTTGGCATACAATCCTATCAACTGCACTGCCCAGCTTTCAGTCCCACAGCAAAGTAGAAAATGCAATGTAGTCAGAAAATATGTTTTTATAAGTCAGCACCCTGACAGGGGACAGGGGCTAACATATGTTTATTTTGCGCTATGCATGAGACCCATCATTTAATCTTTATTATATTTCTCTTAAGTGGGTTATGGTGATCATTTTACAGATGAAGAGATTGAAATTAGAGAGTAACTGATCCCAAAATCAAAAGCTGGAATTTGAATGCAACTTCCTCTTCCTCCTAAGACTACCTTTTTGCACTCACACTGTGCTGCTTCACTGTCAGCTGAAGTGACAACCGATGGTCCACCAGTAAGGGAAGAATATAACCTAGAGACAAATATTCAGAGACTGATAGGACCCCAGACCATCCTGCACACCACAGTGTTGAGGACATCATCTCTCGATAGCACACACAGTCATTAATGTTCATAATGATAAAACCAAGTCATCAAAAAAGATTAATTACATTCCATCCACTCTGTTTAAGAAGGCAGGGAAGTGTGAAATCCATTTTAGAAAGATTTCCATCAAAAATGATTAAAATTTTCAGCTATCCAGAATGATTCATTCCCTCGGGTTTCCACATAGCCAAATATGTAAATGAAAAAGCACAAATATTGCCCATTTCCCACACAACAAAACAAATAAGCAAACCACACAGAAAAAGATACAGAAAGGACTCAACCAAACTGAGGACTGGATATTCCTACAGTGCATACTAGGATATATACTTAAGCTGATAAGCATTCATTTTTTATAGCCTCTATCTGTTCTCATTGGTCAGGTGTCCATTTGAATGATTGGTGCCCCGGTCAGAAAGATTTAATTATTTTGATTATTTATTCTGCTGTACAATATTTTAGGGATGGGTAAATATATTCCCCATAGTTCTGAGCACACAGTTGGAATGATTAAGACTGCTTCACTCACAGACTTTCAAAATCCCAACTTTGCTTCAAATATGAAAGAGAGGTTACTTTGGCACTATAGAAGTGAAGCTGAACATTACTTTATTTGAATTTTAGTTATAAAAACAAGAGAGAAATGTATTCATCTCAGTGTAGTGCCTGGCATGTGGTAAATATTCAATAAATGTTGGTTAAAAGAATCTCTTCTGTCCATCAGTAGAGTTAAAAAATTGTGTTAAATCATGATGCATCTAGGCAATGAAATGACATATTCTTATTTCAAATAATGATCTGACAAATGCTGACATGGTTTTTTTATCGCCTCTTTATCCTTATCTCCTAGAAGAATTCTTGGCATCTAGTAAGCACTCGATAAATATTGATTGAAAGAATAAATGAATAAATGAAACAATTAATGAACAAGTGGTAAAACTGTTTATTGATATAATTATATTGTAATATACTTTTGAGGGGATATGCATATAACTGAATCAAGAAATGTCTAAAATGTTACACAGCACTTTATTATTAGTAGTTATTCTGGTAAATGTAGGGGACTTATGAGAGATTCTCATGTGTTACTTTATTTATATAATATTTAAATGTTCACAACACACATATATTACTTTTATAATTAACAAAGTGTATGCCATAACTATCACAAAAAATGTCTTACTACATCAGATAATCTGGAAGTCAGGTGTTCATTATGGAAGTAGAAAAATAAGATGATATTAGCTGCCCACAATGTAGAACATTGTACAGAATAAATGTGGATGGAGCCAGAAACAATCTCTCAGTATTAAAAAGCCTTAACTCAGCAGTGGGTAAAGAGGTGTGAAAAATTAACTGAAAAAGAAACCATACAAAATATGGTTTCCTTTCCACAGAGAGGAGGATGGATGGAGAGTAACTGATTAATGGATATGGGGTTTCCTTTTGGGGTTATGAAAATGTTTTGGAACTAGATAAAGGTGGTAGTTGCACAACATTATGAATGCCACTTAATTGTTCACTTTAAAATGGTTAAATATATACATTTATATATTATAAATGTAAATTTTTATGTTCATCTGGTAAATTATGTATGTGTGTATATACATGTGTGTATATATGTGTGTGTGTATGTGTATATTTCCTCATATAGATATGATGAAAATAAAACAAAGATAAATAAAGGCCCTAAAAGACATCCAGGCTGAGGATGGGGATACTCTTAACTGGGATAATTTGCAAAATAAAGAAGTGGTAAAGCCTGATTGTAATCATCAGATTCAATTCTTAGCTAAATAAATTCTAGCATCTATGCTAATAGCAGATACCTTTCAATTGATATTACCTCTTAGAGCAAGGTAATGAAGGAAAAAGCGTCAAATTCCAATAACAGCTAGATAGAGCACGTGCTGTCATGCCAGGCAATGAGCTCCTCACCAGTAGACATCATATGTTCTCCATCTTTGTATCCTCAGCTCTCAGGGATGGTGCCTGACATCATGGATAATTGATGTTGAATGAATAATAGTTTAACAATGGATTGATGCTGGAATGAAATGGCCCTTAGATCTAAGAATGGCTTCCTTTCTCTCAGGGCCTTCTACCCATCCAGACATCCAAGAATTAATTAGAAAGCTTGTGGAAATGCATATTCCTGGGCACAACCTCCAGATATTCTGGTTCAGTAGGTCTCAGGTAGGGCCTGGAAATCTGTTTCACAAAAGGTTCTCAGGTGCTTTGAGGCACGTGTTCTGTGGATCACAATTTTAGTAACCAGCTTTAACCTCCATCTCTTGATGTCAGCTGTCTTCCCTAATTTCTGGCAGAAATTGAAGCTCAGGGCTGGAGATGGACAAAGTCTTTTTCTACAAGGAAGTATGAAATAAGTAGCCAGTTGGTGTTTTTCCATATGTGTGTATGTATATTCAATATAAGAAGAACATTATAATAACCAGAACTGTCCAGAAAGCAAAAATGACTTGTGGTGTTACGAGCTTTAGAAACATTCACATGGTTGAAGAGTGCCTCTCTCAAGGGTGTCATAATACATTCTCTTGCACTAAGACGGATTTCAATTGGTTGGCTCCTACGATTCCTTCCAACTCAGACTCTGATTCTCTGATGAAACAGGTTGGGGGCAGAAGAGGCAGATAATGCATGTATATTTAACTACTTTGAAAAATGTGGATTTCCATACAAATGTGAAATATTGTTTTCATTATTCATGATTTGGGGGCAGTATCTAACATTTTTGGAAGGTTTCTGATCTTCATTTCTATTTTCATGAGAATGTTTAATAAGAGAATATTATACACAAATAGGTGAGTTTGGGAAATTTGAATTTTATTTATAAAATATACCAAGTATGTTTTTTTCAGGAACTATTTTGGGTTTAATTTTAATAATCTTATATTTTTCTGAGTTTGAAATGAATAGTCTCATGGTAGAAAATTTGTAAAATTCAGAGAAGTTAAAGACAACAAAAGTTGTATTATCTTACTACTGAGAGGTAATTTCTATCAGCATTTTGAACTATTTCTCTTTCCCTCCCACCTAAATACACACATATACAAACACATTTTATGGTTGGCATTTTACTGTTATTTTGTATACTCCTTGAAAACATGTTCTTAATCAATAGCAAACTATTTCATTAACAAATGAATTAACGACAGCATAAAATGGCCATTATGTCAAGTTTGATATTGTCCGATAGAAAATCAGTTGATTTTCTATGGCAAAAACTCAGGAGTTCAGTTTTGCCATCTTCAAACTGAAGCAAGCCAAACAAAACAAAACAAAATAACTGTTTTTTTATTTGATTCCCATCTTTGCAAATTTAAGTTATTTTCATTTTTCTATTATAATAAATATGTAGTGAAAGTGTTAGTACATGGAACATTGACTTACCTATATATCTTTAAGATGGATTCTCAGATATGGCAATTGTGGTTTAAGCCCTCTGAACATCTGTAGACATTCAATGCACATTTTCAAAGGGCTTTACAGGAAGGTTTCACCAAATTATGCTTCCACTACCTAAGGATGAGATCTCTCTTGCTGCATGGTGGCGAGCATTAAGTATTAACAAAAATAAAGCAGAACATTTTCCCACCAAAGTTAATGGACAGAAATTTGAAATCTTGTTTTCACTTGTTGATTAACAGTAAAGTGAATACGTTTGCAGATTTATATACCTCATGTGTCTTTCTTCCTTTAATGTTCTGGGTTTTACTTCTATAGTTTTCCATTTCTTCACCTAAGGCACAACTGTGGTGAAGTTTCAACTTCAAAATTTTTCTCAATGTTTTGCAGAGAAAAAAAGAGAATTGAGAATGAAAATATTTTAAAGAAGATACAATTACCAAGTTATTTTAATGTTTTTATTATTGAAATTTAAAAACATTTGTGGCATTATGTGGTTCTTACAGAGCTGTCAATGGTGACTTTTTTTCTTAAGGAAAAAGATATGACGATAAATATGCGTGACTTTTTCAGCTGCATCACAAGAACTGTGCAGTAATAAATAAAAAATTTTCACTACCTGTTCCAACATTTTGTTTTCAATAAAACAAAAGATTCAGTCAGATAGAAGTAATTCCAGGTAATGTTTTATTTCTATAATTTAAAAAACAAAAACCTCAAATTTGACAAGGTTTCATCAACTTCTACAATAATTAGAATGTCCTATAGAGATTACTTATAAAATCATGACTTTACTATGTGATATTTGTTGCCATCTGACAGCTTTGGGACTTGTCCTTGAAACTACATTTCTTGTCTGGGTAACTACCAACAGGTTATTGGAGATGTCCAGCTTATGAATATGAGCCCATTCTACATGGCATCGTACAGTTACAAAATTCTGAATTTCATGTACAGTGATCCCCCTTATCCATGGTTTCACTTTCTGGAGCTTTAGTTACTCAAAGCCAAATATGGTCCAAAAATATTAAATTGAAAGTCCCAGAAATAAACAATTCATAGGTTCTCAATTGTGCACTGTTCCCAAAACTGATGAAATCTCATGCAGTCTGTCCCGCCCAGTTCTCCTTTCGTCCAGTGTGTCCATGCGAGGCATGCTACCTGCCCATTAATCACTTAGTAGTCAACTAGATGATCAGACTGACTGTCGCCATATCTCAGTGCTTGTGTTCAAGTTCCCCTTATTTTACTAAATAATGGTTCCAAAGTGCAAGAGTAGTGATGCTGGCAATTTGGATATGCTAAAAAGAAGCCATAAAGTGCTCTCTTGATTTTTCTAAAAGTTTAAAGTTCTCAATAAGGAAAGGAAAAAAAAAAATCATATGCTGAGGTTGCTAAGATCCACAGTAAGAATGAATATTTATGAAACTGTAGACAGAAAAATAAATTTGTGTATAGTATATATAAGGCTGGGTACTGTCCTCAGTTTCAGGCATCCATTGGTGGTCTTGAAAAGCATCCCATGAAGATAAGGGGATAGTAGTTTTCCTCAATTAATCTTTTTCTTATAAAATAAAACATTAGTTATAATAAGTAACATAAATACAATCATGCACCACATAACAACATCAAGACAGACTACATATATGATGGTGGTCAGAACAATAGGCTACACCATATAGCCTATGAGTATAGTACGCTCTACCATCTAGGTTTGTGTAAGTATGCTCTGTGATGTTCACACAAAAATGAAATTACCAAATGATGCCTTTCTCTTAACTCATGCTCTAGTTGTTAAGCGATACACAATTACACATGGGTAAATTCTAACATTTCCAAGTCCATTCGAACAAGAATACAATTTTGGAGCAAGATTTAAATGAACACAACTTCCTAGATACTGCAATTTCAATAAATTTTACCCTAATTTATTGTATTGAAGCTACTTTGTTTTAGAAAATAAACTTTTTTCTTTCCTTTGTAATGCTTCAGGTGCTGAAAATTCTTTGGGTTATACTCAGTTTCCTAAAGGTAGCACTACAGTTTTCATTTAGCTTGAACCTTGTCATATGACCACTGGTACTCAGATTTCACTGCTTTGTGTCTTTTACTGCCTTGCACAAGGCAAAAAATAATGCTTTCTTCTCAATTATTTTTTTCTCCACTTTTCACGGAAGGATTTAAAATTACAAAGAATATGGGAAGTAAAAAAACGATTTCTACTAAACAATATTTTCCTATTGTTTTTTACTCTTCTGTTAGTTTTTATATCAAAATGTATAGACTATGATTCAAAATGCACAAAATAATTGCTGCCACTTATTTTTTACGACTAGTCTAAACTTTCAAATCCCATTATCCCATCTGGATATTGGGGAGTACAAACTTAAACTTGGTAAGAAATCCCAGACTTGCACATTTAAAACAAAGTATTTTGGATAAATATTCAGCTAATTTACAGTCTAGCTTCTTCTTAGTGATCTCCTCCCTTTCCTATTATTCAAGATGGTACGTGGATTCATGGAAAAGCTTTTGTGTCCTGCTTGAAAAAAGGAAGAACGGTTTCAAGCTGTCCACATCTTGGCTGGTCTATGATCTGACAAAAGCAGTCTGGTCTCCTCCAGTCATTAGGCATCTGACACTAATGGCCACCAAACTGCTGATACTGCTTTTTGCCAGGGAGTAGTGGAGAGGGATAGGCATTGCGCTGTGGCTGAAATTTACATCTGGTGAACTTCAAGGAAATGTCTAGTTCAAGTTTCACTGGCCTACTCAGTTCTTCTTGATTGTGCATAATCTCTGGTCAGCTTCCTTTCATCTGCTCCTAGCCTCACCTTGTTGGTCCTGTTGAAGGTCCACTGTATCTCAATTCCGCCTTCCCGTGCCTCCTGGATCCATAACAGAACTTGTAGATCTCTTCCACACTGCCCTTTTCTCTGCCTCAGCATGCCATGCTGCCCTTTCTCCTCCTTAAAGGTTGCCCCAGTGCCGATGTGAGTCACTCTGCGAAGACTCTTCTCCGGTGCTCCCCGATTAAAGACAGACCAGAAATTTCTAAAAACACCGTAGGTGATATGGCATGGTTATCATCATGCTGGCCTGAGGTATTTCTTCTCAGAGGTATGTAATTTTTCTGAGCAATGGCACGAAACATCAAGTACTGAGAATTTTTCAAACCTATCTGAGTTTCAGACCCTACTTTTCTTCCCTTTTGCATTTTCCTGAGGGGATAGCCAGGACACTCCATTTGAATTCTTGCCTCATTTCCCTTGAATTCTTTCAGAACTACTATCAGTACTATATCTTCTGTTTTCTTCTGGGCGAAGTTCATCTTTCCCTACATCAAGTTCTTTTTCTTCTTTACACTAAAAGCATATTTTCATACCTCGAAGGCTTAATCTGGATATATAAGAAGTTCTTGGAATTTAGAAATCTTTTTTCTTTTCTTTTCTTTTCTTTTTTCTTTTTTCTTTCATTTCTTTTTTCTTTTCTTTTCTTTTCTTTTCTTTTCTTTTTTCTTTTCTTCTCACTCTGTCCCCCAGGCAGGAGTGCAGTGGTGCGACCTCGGCTCACTGCAACCTCTGCTTCCCAGGTTCAAGTAATCCTCCTACCTCAGCTTCCCAAGTAGCTGGGATTACAAGTGTACTCTTGCACCCCTGGCTATTTATTTATTTATTTATTTTGTATTTTCAGTGGAGATGGGGTTTTGCCATGTTAGCCAGGCTGGTCTCAAACTCCTGACCTCAAGTTATCCGCCTGCCTCGGCCTCCCAAAGGGGTGAGCCAACACACCCAGCCAGAAAACTTCTTTCTGTTGCCACAAATCCTGATTCACAAGACTTTTGTCTTACTAAACACTGATTTATTTAAAAAAAAAAAAAAAAAAAAAAAAAAAAAAGACTTTCTAGAACAATGACTTTTTTCTTCTTTGTGTTCCTGCTTTAATAATCTAAATCCTGCCTGAGATAATGGATGCCTCTGGCTCAATAAGGGGAGGGTAAACTAATTTATTTCAAAAAATCTTACCCTTGTTATAGTCAAAACTGCTGATATTGATAAATTACTTTTATCTTTCAGTTATTTCCAAATTCATTTATTAGAGGAATCATTCCTTTCTTGAGAAGCTACTTTTTAAAACAAAGTGTTTTAAAAGATATACTACAGTTTATCTTCAGTTACACAATAGCTTCCATGTATTACTATCCTTAAGATTTCAGTGAAAATCTGTTCATTTGTTTTTATTTCAATCCAATTCAACAAGCATCAGCTAATACCTTTTAAACTAGCCTCTAATTCTGTGTACCATATAGGGAAGAGAGGTTTATAACAGGAGTAAACAAGGTCATAGCTCTTCAAATGTAAGTAACAAAATGCATACTTTAAATAGTCAGAATAAAATGGAAGACTAAGAAATGTGTCCACACGCATGTATTGCTTGAAATAGTTACTTGATAGATTTTTATTGTTCTATATTATTTCTTGTACAGGTAAAAAGGTGTAGGTTATCTGAGCAACTTGAAAATAATATGTGTCAGGGAAGACTGTTCCAAGCAAGAAGAAAAACAACATGGGGAACAACTTGGAAAATAAGCATTGTAGGTTCAGAGGACAGCTCTGTTATGTTAAGCTTTAAATTGAATGAAGACCACAAGTCATTCTAGAAAAATGTATTTTTTCAGATATTTGTTCTTGGCATTGCCTTCCTTTTTCCCCCACCCCCGTGTTTTTCATAAAGCAAATGCTTTGTCATATTCTTCCTCTTCAGTGACTGATATTGGCTCATTCCACTGCTTCTGTTTGCTTGGTCACAGCTGTCCATGAGTCTTTCTTCTCCCCAGTGGTCTGACTAAGCGAGATTCATAGCTCATAACAGGCAGCACAAGGGTCAGCCCTGATGGGGCCGCACATTTCTGACTTTGGAATAAAGCCATTCTTGCTACTAGTGAGGCTTACAAGAGTTTGTTTTTCTTCTAATATTGCAGCTAAATTTCCATTGAAATAATAATAACTCAAAAAAAGAGATGCTATTCTTTCATCTTTTCTTATTCCTTTCACTGCCAAATTTATTGGAAAAATGAGAATATGTGTACATTGCTAAAACTCTCTCTCAATCCACAACTCTACTGAAACTGCTTCCTTCAAGGTTCTGGTGGCCTAAAAAGACCCATCCCAATGACTTTTATTTCATTTTAATTCTCCTTGACCTCACGACCATCCTTGACACTTTAACCATATCCTCTTAAAATGTTTTTTTCCTTGGTTGATAGAATGTAGGACTCTTCTGATTTGTCTCCTATCTCTCCAGACTATTCTTTTTCTGCCTCCTCTTGCTTTCTAAATACAGCTATTTTCTAAGGTTCTGTAATTATCTCCAGTGTTTCTCTCTTTGCACTCTCTCTGTAGGTAATTTTATGTACTTTGAGTATTATTTCTATGCAGACAACCCCTAAACATAAATACACACACACCACAACACACACACACACACACACACACACTCCTCTCTCCAACCGACTTCTCCACTGGACTACAATCCAGAATTTCCAACTGTTTGCTGAACAATGCCAGTTAGGAGCTCCCACCAATCACTTTAATTTTAGCTTTAAATTCAAAGCTGAAGTCCCTGACACCCTTCTCACATCTCCTCCTCTGCACCCCCTGCGAATGCTTCTAGGAGTGTTGTGCTGGAGCTGGCTCACAGCAGCTTCTGAGGGCTCACGGTTTGCATCTCTCCCCAGCCCTGAAGTCAGCCATGTGGGGAGTATTTACACCACAGATAATGGCAAATGCTACAAATCAGAGTTTCTTTTCTTTTCTAAAGGCCAATTTTTGAACATTTTTCTAGCACACCGCTGAATACTGTCATACCACCCTCCCAGTCACCCTAAGTCTGAAACTTAAGGAGTAATTTTGGACAATTTTTTTTCCTTCATGTCCTAAATGCATTCAATGTCAAATCCTTTAATATTTAGATCAGTCCAAACATTACCACCTCCATTACTCCTGGACTAATTCTTACCAGCTTGCTCTCCAGTGCTTTCTTTATCACTAATCCACTGGGCACATGCTGGTAAATTAATCTTCTTAAGGAGCAGCGCAGACTATAATCAAAAGTTTTCAGTGATTCTCCTTGCTGACCAAGGTTAAGAGTCAGTAATTTTCAGTAAAGATCAGCCATAATCCGGCTCCCAATCCCACTGTAGCCTGTTTCTAGGTGTTCCTGTCACAGACCTCAGAATCCTGAGCTCCTAGCTTGTACCTGAATCATAAATAGTACTTTGTAAAATTTGGAGGATGAAACTTTTCAACTGACTAAATAGAGGCCTTTTTGATTCTGTGTCTATTTTCTTTTCCTGGATCCCCCTCCTTCGTCACTTCCACACACCTAAATCTTACCTATATGTTAAATCTCAGCCCAAAGCCAACTTCTTCTATCAAAATATCTTTTTTCATCTTCTGACGACCCATCCTACAGTGTTTACTTTCATAGTAGGATTTATTATTTATTATTGTCTGTCTTTTATTAAGATTTCCGGTGAATATACTATATTCCATTTAAAACAAATGGGCTAGGGCATGATGAATTTCTTCTTGCGTCTAATGGTCATGAATCAAAACGTGTTGACTCATTTGATATGGAGAACAACTGAGATTTATATAGCACATTTCCTTTCAAAATTACCTAGTAGCCTCTCATTTTTTCACATGTTATAATGAAGGAAGAAATGAGACATTTTCTCTGATTGGTAATATTACTCATTGAGAAATTGAGAACTACTGCTAAGATTAGGCTTATCTCTGGATCTTCACATTTCCCACTTCTGCAACATTATTTCCGACCATGCATGCTCTTGCTCTTTACATTCTAGGCAGACTTTATATGGCTGGATGATTGTTTCCCTGGATATTAAAGGGAAGATATGTAGGGGTATTTAGACTATAAACTCTATGAGGACAGAGCCCAAGTCTGTCTTATTCTCAAAAAAAACCCAACACCCAGTTTGGCTCAACATTATTTCGTTAAATCAACAAACCATACCGCCTGTGTTTTTATCAACATTATAGATAGCAAGATGAGCACTGTTCTTACTATTATTTTGCAAGTTTATAGTAGTCACCCCTTATCCATGGGGAACACATTCCAAGACCCCCAGTAGATACCTGAAGTTGCAAATAGTACCAAACTTTATATATACTATGCTTTTTCCTATACATACCTACGATAAAGTTTAATTTATAAATTAGGTACAGTAAGAGATGATCAACAATAACACGAATAAAATAGAACAATTATAACAATATGTTGTAATAAAAGTTATGTGACTGTGAATGTGACTATTCAAAATATCTTATTGTATTGTACTCACTTATTTTCAGACCATGGTTGACCAAGGGTAACTGAAACCATGGGAAGTGAAACCGCGGATAAGGGGAGACTCTGTATTTTCAAAAGTTTATTTTTCCAAGTTACAAGATCACTGTGTGGTAGATTAATAACTTTTTCCCCAAGGGCTTTATTGGTTTATTTATTTACAGGCTTTGACTATAGCTTGGCAGATAGCATCAGCAACTGAGCACAGAGAGAGAGTAATTGGGCACTGTTTTAAAATTTACTGATGACTTCTTAGAGCAGTAATACTTTAACATGGGCAGTTTGAGTAACTTCCTTAAATTTGTTTTATCCTTGTTTATCTGTTACATGATGGCTGACATCCTTAAGTCCTTAAGTACATAAGGTTACAGCTAGTGACCATTGAATATATTCACCTTGTTCTAAATAGACTTACTTTGTTCTAATTCTAGAGAGTTTTGGTTGTTGGTGTTTTTTTTTTTTTTTTTTTCTCCTGTTTTTGTTTGTTTTTAAACATTGGTCTGAGAGATTTCTCTGTTGTTTTACTCTCTGATCTGGAAATAGCTCCACTAGCAAAAACTAAATATCTCTTCAAAATGTATGTACACAGACTGGTTGACAATACCATTGTTAAACCATAGGACAGAACTGTGATTTAAAGAGTATCACCCTAGGCTAAAATGCAAAATGAGAAAAAGGCATTTCTGAATCCCATGAAGGTTATAGATAACACGTCAGGGCTTAAACAGAATTGGTGAACTAACTATTAATATTTCCTTTATATCTACTAGTATATATTACTTTGCTTCTCTCAAAGAAGCATATTTTCATTAAATATTAGTATTTTGTCTGCAGTTGATAGCTTTAATTTTTGTTACACTATATTCCTCACTGCAATACTTATGATGAAATCCTTGGGTCTACTAAATATACCTCTCTCATGTTAGGTTTTAATGTGTTCTATGCTTCTTGTGTAGCTAACAATTATTGGATTTGGGCTTACAAAAGCCTTTTAAAGGGCAGCTTCCACAAACTTTTTTTTGGTATTGTGTTAAAATGAAATAGTCAGGCCCATTAACACATCTGATAATCTATTTTGAGATATATGATTCTAAAATATGAATGTTAAATAAGCATTATTTTAGCTTTACTCCTTTTATGTCTATATGTAATATTTTCTCAGATTAGTGTGGTTGGCAGACTGTTGTTTAAACCAGTCAATGCAAATTACCCTTGTAATTTCCTTGGTACTAAAAGTTTTGCTTTTGCTCACCAAATCTGTAGTTGAGCAATTATTCTTTAGGCTGGTTGTTTTGTGTTCCTAATAAGGAAAGAGGAGTCAGAAGAGTGGTAAATATAATCGTTATCATGTACTTCGAATATCAGTTTTAAATGATGCTTTTTTTTAACATTAGTTTAACATAAAGTTTGTAGAGTAATGAATGTTGTCTTTGAAAGGGCTAAGCTCTCTATATATCTTAATAAATTTCTTGGAAGTTAGTAAATAATTAATACTTTCAAGACATATAATAATAAATAGCTTTTAAAATACTGTAGAAATTTATCTCCATAGCTAATGACCACATACCAGCTAAATTTCATAATAATATAGGAGGAATGTATAAATTAGTAAATGATATGAATTATATTTTCATTGCAGAAAATTGATTTGTAAATTCAATAAGTCCTTAGGCCTTCTTAATGATGATAATAATAATTATTGTCCAACAACAGACATTATCATTGAATGCTACCACCTGCCAAATTCTTAACATGCCAAATTTAATGTGTACATTGCTAAAACTCTCTCTCAATCCACAACTCTACTGAAACTGCTTCCTTCAAGGTTCTGGTGGCCTAAAAAGACCCATCCCAATGACTTTTATTTCATTTTAATTCTCCTTGACCTCACGACCATCCTTGACACTTTAACCATATCCTCTTAAAATGTTTTTTTCCTTGGTTGATAGAATGTAGGACTCTTCTGATTTGCCTCCTATCTCTCCAGACTATTCTTTTTCTGCCTCCTCTTGCTTTCTAAATACAGCTATTTTCTAAGATTCTGTAATTATCTCCAGTGTTTCTCTCTTTGCACTCTCTCTGTAGGTAATTTTATGTACTTTGAGTATTATTTCTATGCAGACAACCCCTAAACATAAATACACACACACCACAACACACACACACACACACACACACACACACACACACTCCTCTCTCCAACCGACTTCTCCACTGGACTACAATCCAGAATTTCCAACTGTTTGCTGAACAATGCCAGTTAGGAGCTCCCACCAATCACTTTAATTTTAGCTTTAAATTCAAAGCTGAAGTCCCTGACACCCTTCTCACATCTCCTCCTCTGCACCCCCTGCGAATGCCCCTAAATACATATGATTATTTACTTTATTCAGGTGAGGAAATCAAAACTAAGAAAGATTATATAACTTGCTTAATGCTTCACTTCAGACAATTATAGAGTTGGAATATAAAAACATAGCTGGCTCTAACAATTTGGAAAATATGAACTTGTTAATCCCTCATTGCCTTAATTAATTCATAACATTTTTCTGTAAATATTTTTTCTTTTCAGATATTTGTGAATAGGACCCTAGCTGACTTTTATGAATTTAATTTCAGTATCCCACATTGCATTCAAGTATACCTTGGCCACTGACCTACCCCTCAAGCCTCACAGTCAACATAAATGACCTCCTTTTGAGTTAGCCAGTTGTTTATACCTCTACCTATGCTCAGAGAGACAAATACTCCTTGACCTCCTGTAGCCTAGCAGGAAAGTTGTCTCACTCATTGCTTGTCTTCAGCATCACTCACAATGTCAGTATTAAGTGAATAGATGTTTTAGAGTTAATTGCTCTCCTACATAGACAAAAAATTCTTGAATGTTAGGACATCTAACTCTTCTAATGTGTCTGCATGTGGGTCAGAGCCCACACCCACATGGCAAAATGTGAAGAAGGGATGAGTCTGTCATTCAATGAAATGATCAACTTCTTGAACAGAAAGAGGCAAGAGAGAAGAGCAACCCCCCAAAATAAAATGAGAACAAAAACCAAAATATCTTGCCACAAGCTGGTCCTTTATGAGAGTATTTGGACAATAATATTAATACCAACATTATCAATAATAATAATAGCAGCTATCACTCAATACTCCATTATGTTTCAGAAACTTTACCAGGTCCTTTGTATATATTATCTCATTTAATTCTTGGAAAATATAGGTACTATTATTCCCGTCTTAGAGGTGAGGAACGTGAAGCTCAGAGAAGTCACTGCTATAAAGTGCAAAGTCATGATTCAAACACAGGGTGATGTTCCCTCAGGTCTCCTGCTTTTCCCTCAAAACCAAATCTGGAATGTATTCAGGAAAATAAGAAGTTCCTGTGTCTTTTAAAATGTCACCGACTGTTTCACATACTTTGTATAATTATAGATTTAGAGTACTGCAGTGAGTTTTTATAAACTCTTTGTACACTTAAAATATACTCTACACCAAACAAACTATGTTGTTATTTTCATGGAATTATTAAGTGTACATCCAATATTTGGAAGCCAAATAAGGTAAGCATTGGCCACGTTGTTATTGCTAAGTCTGTTTTATGGAAGGGTGAGTATGTGGGTGTTGCAGGGTGTGTTATACACAATTTTAAAATGATGCAATTCTTGAGCTTGATGCTTATTTTTCATATAGCTCCATGTTTAAACTAAAGAAGAAAGTCCCCAAACATATCATTTATATTTTAAGCTAGCTTATTTCCTTTCTTATGAAAGGCAAATTGGGAAATATCTGAAGTATTATATGTAGCAGCAAATTTCAGGGGATATCTATTAGAAATGCATGTAACCTTATTACGCTATTATACAAATAAAAAATGGGTATCAAAAGATACCATGTTCTTTACCTAAGTTCACCCTGAAAGATGTATCCTTTCTGATTCTACATCTTATTACAACCTCCTAATGCAGTTTGTATTTATTTAATTATCCGTCCATTTCAGAAAAAATAAAAATTACTAACAAAATGACTAATTTTTAAAAAGAAACCAAATATATTTCAGAGGCTCTGCCAATGTGTAATGCCTTCTCACACTGGCCAAAAATATCAGTAGACTAAATTTGAAATAACTGTTTTCTCTGCAGAATGCTCAATGCTATTCTCCCTTGTCCTCCTTTCCTGAATCCCCCACCTCTATACTCCCACCCCAGAAAAAAAAAAAGCAAAACAGATTACAGTAAATTTTGGCAAGGAATTCTATTTGCATCATTTTCTTACAAGTCACGTGCTTTGGATTTCCTCTTGTTTATGATATATTAAAATGCCTCCCAGATGTTTTTAATTATAAAAAAAGTTTTCAAGAAAGCAGAGTAATTCATAATAAAATTTCCTCTTTTTTTAATGGCCAGTAAATTAGTATATTCCAGCTTATCAAACTGCCCTATAATTCTGAGGCGACCTGTTTAAACAAGGTCAGGCATTGAGTTAGCTCGATTTGGGCAGAGGGAGAGTTTTACCAAGAACACTTTCAGTTCCCGTTTCCATTCGAGGCTGCTCCCTGCTTGGGGCCTACCCTAACGCAAAAGCCCATTGGCTAGAATTGCTTAAATGTCCCACACAAATATAAACACCTCGATAGTGCTGCGAAGATGAAAGGAACAGCTTATTGATATTGTATATGTTCATGTTTGGATGTGGGATGGGGAAGACAGCATTTAACTGCTGGTATACAATGCTGAACCTGGACTGTAGGAAGAGCTTTTCGTTTACTGATGTTGGATGTGTGCCCAGACTGCCATAGTAGAATTTAGGGAAAACATAGAAAGAAGGAGAGACACAGAATGATTTTTGGGAATATCCATGTGGGGCAGAAGAATAAATACATCTGAAGACCATGTTTCCAGAAATGAAATGACTGGCCACTGGGCAACAGTTATGAGTTCCCTAAATCTCTTCCTGGTCCTCTCCATTTGCACTTGAAGGTAACTGTTCATCTTGATATTGATTCAGGGTAGAAGTAAGATTATAGCTGGGTTAAAAAAGAAAGAGGACAGGTCATGGCAAGAAGAAACCTGACATCATTTTGCTTGTTGCTTTAAGCTTAGCAAGGAGATAAATGTGTGTGTGTGGGGGGGGGGGGGGTTGTTTTTGTTTTTTTAACTAATGTTACTAAAAGAGAAAGTTTTGTGGATTGTGGACGTGGCGCCTCTTAAAATGTACCTGCTGATCATCTATCATATGGGACAGACCAAGAACCTTTGGAAGTACTGATTTTATGGCTCACAATGCGAATTTAAGTTTAAATGGGACTTTCTTTGGTTTAACTCAACGGAGGGCTTTCTGGTTACTCTCTATTCACCCTAACCCACTTCATCCCTTTGTTTGTAACTTTAAGCATATTTGCCAAATATGAACAAGTGTATTCATGATGATAGCTCTAGAGAGGTATTTTATCAAATAGGTGTATGTAGGAAGTGATACTTGAAGAAAAAGAAAGTGAGGCAGTGTGATAGATACAAACTAGTCAGTCAACCAGTATTTGTTGAGCAACCACAATATATACAGAAGAAAAAGTCCTATAGAAGACAGAAAAGGAAAGAAGCGTCATCGGACAAGAGTAGAGGGGCAACAGAGGAAAGTCCTGAGGGTATTCTAAAAGCCTGCCAGCTCAAAGGTGAGGACACTACAGCTTACAGGAAAGAAGATGGGTGTTCCAGAGAGAGAATAAAAGATCACCAGTAGGTCAAGAAGACTTATCTTGCTTCAGGCATTTAGGACTTGGAATTGTACAAACATGCATAACATAAATACCAGATGGAGACAAAATGTTATTATTTCTGTGGTCAATTTGTGCCTGTTGGTAATGAGCAGAAAATACTAGAACAAATGAACACAGGTGTAGAGTTATCTGTTAACAGTGGCATCATCTGAAGTAAGAAAGGAACTGGGTTAAAGAAATTACCATTGTTATTTTTCCAGTGGTCACTCATGATAGCCAGTTGATGCAATTTGAATTAAAATTTTAAAAGAATCTTTGAAAAATGTCACATTTGGGAAAAGAATGGTCAACAAATGCATCATGTAAAAGAGGATGAGTTAGGAAACTTCCATCCTTAATGAACTGAAGACACTTTTGAAGTTACAGAGCAGCATCAACCTAATGAATGGAGATGAAAAAATGTGGATTGAGTGGCTCAACAACTCTATTTAACAAACATTTATTTCTAACTTACTATGTGTTAGGCAGAATTTTGGGTGCTACTAAGAAAAATAGATTACCAGTGTCATTAGAGCAAGAATTCCTTTGGCTGTTTTAGCCAGCAGATGTACCTGCTGTTGTAGCTTCAGCCAAATGACATCTCTCTTAGATAGAAGAAGCCCACTCTAATCATTCAAGTTTTCATCTTTAGGAGGAAATTTCAGTGGAGCAAGGAGGGAAAGAAGGGCAACTCCTCAGCCCTTCTGACTTGCCACATCAAAGCTGTAATCCATGGAGAATAAATGCTCTAGCCAGATCTGCATAGGAATGATATGCCCACATTGCCCAGGACATGGTCCTGGTCCTGCAGGAATTGATTGTTTTGCATTTCAGGTAAGAGTCACTCAGAAATAACCTGAATGTGGCTCAGGCTGCATCTTTCTTCTCCTGTCGCTTTCTCCCTACGCCCCCTGCTCTCTCCATTCTTGGCACACTGGCTTTTTTGCCATTGATGGAATACACCAAACGTGTTGCTCGGGCTGGTGCCTCTGTGGTTCTTTGCCTACTAGATACCTGTGTGTTTCACATTCTGTCTTCCTCAGGTGTCTGCTCAAAGGCACCTTCATCAGCGTGGCCCTCATCCCCTTTATCCTGCTTTATTTGTCCTCAGATTAGTTATCGCCACCAGATAAATTATATAATTTTAGGTTATTTCTTTTCTTCTGCCACATGAATATAAACTCAATTAAAGCAGTGCCTTGTCTATTTTGTTCATTACTGGTCTCCCAAGCCTAGAACAGCACCTGGCTGACAGTAGGTGCCCAAAAATATTTTTTGACTATATGAATAAGTGTCCAAGAGAAAGTATTTGGACAACAGAGGAAGGACAGGATAATTCTAGCTTGAAGAATCGTGAAGTGCCTAGAGAAAATATTGTGTATTTACTATGCACCCAGCTCAGTGGTGGTGGAGGAGAGAGAGGGGGACAGATAGCAGAGATTCTTATGCAACAGTGCACTTCAAAGGCTAAATAATGTCAATTATTACTAGAACTAGTAAAGGCTCTGGAAACTAAATTATTATGAGGGATAGTTTAAGAAAACAGTAATATTCTCAGCCTAAAGAAAACAAAACAGTGGGGAAGACAGAAATAGGGGTTAGAGGATGAAACAACACACCTATCTTTACATATGAAATAGTGAGTACACATATATTCTGTTGTGGAGAGGGCAGGAAGATTGGGAGATAATTTTGTTTTAAAATTGTAATCATTATAGCTATCTTTTAGTGGAGTAAATTCCATCACTGTGTTAAATCAGAGATAATCTAAAAGAGATGTTATAAACTGGATTCTGGTCTTAGGTAGAAGGCTATGCCAGATAACTTATAATTAAAAATCTTCCAAGCTAAGTTTTACACACACACACACACACACACACACACACGTGCACGTGCATGAGCACATGAGCACATACATACTCATTGGGTTTTAATTACTACAAATCATCCAGCTAGTTCTAGAATAGAGGACTCCCAGTTAAAGTTGGATTTCAGATAAACAGTGAACAACTTTTCATTATAAGTAGGTCTCATGCAATATTTGGGGAAAACTTATACCAACAATTTCTTTGTTGTTTATCTGAAATTCAAATTTAACTGAAATTATCTGAAATTCTAAATTTAATTTAAATTTATCCTATATTCTATGTGGCAACCTTATGCTATAGAAAACAACATAGCAAAAGAAAGGTGTGTGTGTTTCTCCAGAATTCCAAATTTGCATAATTAATGTAATAAATACAAAGCAGGGGATGGCATGCCAGAATTCATTCATACATCTATGGCCATTATCGCCTTGGGCAGATTGGGGGTATTGATCTTATAGCCACAACACCAGGTGGATTTATTTTTTTTTTTTCCATTTTTAAATCATTTTTGGCTGGACTATTTTACAGTTTTTGAGAATTTTAAAATGTGTTTATTTTAATGTTGCTTTTTTTGTTCACCATGCTGTCTCTAGAATTTCGCAGAGGACTATGTCTTAAATGATTCACAGCATATCACTGTGACTATTTGGCTTTCTTAGTATCTTCGCATCAAATCTGACTTCCAATTCAAAGTTATTTATTTGGGGCACATTTCTTTGGAGCTGAAGTATTAATGCTGATACATGAATCCCCTTTTAATACATTATAATTTAAAAAGTATAATTATATTATGATTAAAATAACTTCAAAATAGTTTACCAAAATGATTTGCAAACATTTTGTTGCAGGTAAACAGACGTGTGGTTCACATGATCCTGACAAAAAAAAAAAAGATTTCTGCTTATCAGCTAAAGAGATACTACTGTAAAACTAAAGCATAAACCTTTGAAATTAGAGGTTCTTGATGACATTTTAAAATTATAAATTAATTTTAAATGATTATTTCAAATTTTGTGCATAAAGTGAAGAGCTATTAATATTTTAACTTGCACTATATCAAACTGCCTACTTTAAATATTCACATGACATGTAACCGCCTTGTATAATACTGACTCTGACCTCAAAAGGCTTAGGCCTACTTTGGAAGATAATGTGAAGAGAAATGAAACAATCACAAGAAAAATTTATTCAGTGTGCTATCAAGTTCTAAAACCAAAAGTTTAAAGAATGGAGAAATCACCGTGGGATTATACCCTGAGAAATGGGGGCCAAATGTGTGCCTTACAGGGTGGGCTGGGAATATGTCCTTGGAGAGGAAGGTGTGTGTAGGACCAAGGAAGAAGCAATATGCGCAATGCTTGGGACAGGAAAATAAGAACGATGGTTGAAGCCAGAGATTATGTGGAAGGCAAGAAAAAAGTAAAAATACTTCCGTTTTGAAATGGTGGGATGTAATTATGAGCGCGAAACATAGTCATATTAATTAAAATGTTAAAGACCACACCACAGAATTTAGACTGGCTGACATAGGCCATAGAGCGTTTGTATATGCCTGCCTAAGAAATGGACATCCCAAGAGTGGTGTTTCTGGTGGTGCACCCTACATATCTATCTCAACGAAACCAGATCAGAATGCTTCTGCACTGTGCAACCAAAACTCATAGGACATCAACCGACATTGACATTCTTTGAGCACTTCTTTAACAAAAGTCATCTGCCTTTACAGATTTTTGAGCTTGTAGGGTTACTTCTATTCTTAGTGAAGACCCACAAACTTCTTTCTGTGGATACAAATCAATACTTAGGTCTCTGAGAATTTCACATAGGTTGGTGCCTTTGTGACCAGAAGGTGAGAGAATAGCTTGATCCTGCATCCTCACCCCAGGCAGATCCCCCACTGACAGCCACAGGGGTATGGTCTATGTCAAGGCTCTCTGATCAGGCACTAAGATTACTTTTCAAGCATTAATCTCTGTGAAGCGAGGCACGCTGTTCAAAGTGATGTCACTTCTGTGCCATACTCTCCAACTAAAGAAGAAGACACTTTTGCAAGATATATTTTTGCCAGCTCGTCCATCAGAGAATATTTATTTGTTCATTAATTTCTTTTATGAACATTGTACAAGTTACACAGTACAGTACCTCCTGATCATTTATTGCCCAGATTTATACTCCATGACTTGATAGAAAGTGCAGCTCCAGAATGGAGCTCTCATTCTCTGTGTAAGCAGTTGTGCTGCGATTTACAGGATAAAGACATTCTTTTTAGACACTGTAATTAGCACTTGCCTTATTTATCCATCTCCCTTAACATTGTGTCCCCTTTAAAAATATTTTTATTTAAAATGGCATGCAAGGAAATAGCTCGGCATGCATTAGGGAAAAAAAAGGAAGAAGAAACAAACCACTGATAAATCTGTCTGTTAAAAACCACAGTACACAAATTAAAAGAGTAAGTTAACATTACATGTCCTAATCTCCTAGCACTATTGTTCGTGCTTACTGTTTCTTGCAGAATATTCAAAAGCTATTTTTTCCAGCAGACCAACTCCTTTTAGTCACACCCTGGAAATGCTTTGCTTGTTTTAAATGGGTCCATTATGCTCTCAGACACCTACATATTTAGTATGTCCAGCCTTAGTAAAGTGAGTGGTCTATACGGTTTTCCTCCTCTATTATTTATTTTGTCTTCTCCAACTACCCTTTCAAACAATTCAAAGTTATCAAAATTCCTCAGGAAATTTTCCCTACTAAATGCAAATGGTGATTCTGCCTCTAGCAGAGCAAGATGCAGTAACTCAACAGTCCAAAGATCTCTTTTCTTAATTCTTAAATGTTTCCCTTTCTCCCTCCCTTGTGAGACAGGTGAGAAAAGCAATTGCCCCCACTGCTTAATGCATCCCAACTCAGAAACTCACTCCAGCCTTGTAATTTTGAATCCCAACCCAGCTGGCAGTTCGTGGATTTCAGACTCTGAATATGAGTTCAGCACTTTTAAATCAATCACTCTGAACAGTATTTCTGTCAAATGGAAACTTTTCTTCTTTGGCAGAAAGGCTTTCCTGATTTTCAGCTACAGCCTCAGAGAACTGAATAGTCTCATAAATGAAACCAGGATGTAGGAGAAAAATTAAACTAGATATAATTTTCTAACATTATCGTTGCAAGAGTCCTGTTTCCTTTAAGTGTTTAGTAAGACGAGGCACCTTTTGTACCCTGTAAGATTTTTCAAGCAGTTTCCCCAATTCAGGCTAATGGCAAGTTGAGGTTTGACTAGCAAGGGGGTTACTGGGTTACGTGGAAACAGGAGGAATGAAATACTCCTGGGATCCTATTCTCTCTGACTTAAAATTCTCCCTCAAATTATTAAAATTTTTCAAGAATTAGGTTACCTAATAAATGTTGCTTGCTATCACACCTAGCAGTCCTGTTATTGGTAGAATTCGTAGGTTAGTACAAAGACTCTTGGCTTAGCCAGAGATGAAACAACAGCTTTGGAAATAATACTTCTTCTTACATTTCATGAGGTGATATGGTTTGGCTGTGTCCCCACTCAAATCTCATCTTGAATTGTAATGACCATTTGTCTACGGAGAGAGCTGGTGGGAGGTGATTGGATAATGGGGACAGTTTCCCCCATGCTGTTCTCATGATAGTGAGTTCTCATGAGATCTGATGATTTTATAAAGGCCTCTTCTCTCTTCACTTCTCCCTCTTTCTTTCCTGCACCATGTGAAGAAGGTCTTTGCTTCCCCTTTGCCTTCTGCCATGATTGTAAGTTTACTGAGGCTTTCCCAGCCAGGTGGAACTATGAGCCAATTAAACCTCTTTCCTTTATAAATTACCCAGTCTCAGGTATGTCTTTATAGCAATGTGAAAATGGACTAATACACTAGGACAAGTTTAAATCTCAAGCACTGAAAATAAAGAAATAATGTCAAATCCCTGAAAACAGTATTAGAGACCAATTTTCTTTGGGGCTTTAAATAATAATAACAAGAAAATGTTTATAATTCATAAAAGTATTCTTTACTATTTTTATGCATCCTTCCTTGAGTACTGTACATGATCCATTGTATCCAAACATTGAGGTAGTACAGAAATTGATGTTTTCTATAATCTCAGCTTTTTACTATGCTTTTTATTTCATGAGAGTCCCAATACATAGAACCATCTACATATCTACATAGAAATAGAAATAGAGACTATAAGATTTATTAAGAAAAGTCCATAGAGAGGTGCTAATTTTCTCCACCAGATTTCACTGGACATTTGTAGCTTCATACCATTCTTCACACAGTGCTGTGTCTACTATATCGTGATTTCTTCACAATGCTTAAAATATTCCATATAATCCCCTAGGTACCTTGAAAGGACTTTATAGACAACCTTTGATTTATGGACATTGAACATAAAATTTTTGAGCTCTAAGTTACATTGGGATTCATAGTTAGAGCAGAATATGAATACTGAGGAAAAAAGTATTTAAGTATATATGGAATGAACACATTTCAAAAACTTACGAAAATAATATTGAAATAAGTACATTCATTCATTCAATATTTTTCCAACACGTATTTATTGAGCGTTTACTGTTATTGGATATTGAGTTCCAGGCAAGATGTAGCTATTGAAATTTCATGTAGGTGAAACAGACATGGTCCCTGGACCTCATGAATTGAGAACATTGGCCTCTTTGAAGCAGGAGGGCCAAGGTCTTAAACTCTTTAAAGAAATATTGCTGGACTCAATTGCTATAGAATTCTGAAAGTCTAATCTAAATGTGCAGCAACAGGCAAGGAACACTAAGGAGAAGACATATAAGAAGTGTATTTCAGATGGATCGCTAAGAACATTATGGAAATTTTGAGCTAAAAAGTACATTAAAGACCTTATATCCCAGCCCCCTTGTTAACCCAACTGAAATTCTTGTTTGTGTTCACACAGTTTTTAATAACTAAGCTGAGTCCAGAACCTATATCTCTTGACATCCAGAAAAGTATCGAACAAATGAATGCCCTTTGAATATTTTTATAATCAATTTCAATTTATTGGTTTATTTATTTATTTATTTATTTATTTATTTATTTATTTATTTATTTTTAATACAGAGTTTTACTCTTGTTGCCCAGGCTGGAGTGCAATGGCATGATCTCAGCTCACTGAAACCTTCACCTCTCGAGTTCAAGCAATTCTCCTGCCTCAGCCTCCTGAGTAACTGGGATTACAGGCATGTGCCACCATGCCCAGCTGATTTTGTATTTTTTTTTTTTTAGCTTGCGCCTCCTGGGTTCACTCCATTCTCCTGCCTCAGCCTCCCAAGTAGCTGGGACTACAGGCACCCGCCACCATGCCTGGCTAATTTTTTGTATTTTTTAGTAGAGACGGGGTTTCATCGTGTTAGCCAGGATGGTCTCGATCTCCTGACCTCGTGATCTGCCCACCTCAGCCTCCCAAAGTGCTGGGATTACAGGCGTGAGCCACCGTGCCTAGCCTGATTTTGTATTTTTAGTAGAGACAGTTTCACCATGTTGGTCAGGCTGGTCTTGAACTCCTGACCTCAGGGGATCCACTTGCCTCGGCCTCCCAGAGTGCTGGGATTAAAGGTGTGAGCCACCACATCCAGACTGTTTAAACTTCCAACTGTATTCATAGTGCAGCCAAGAGGGTGTTCAGGGCTGAATTGTGTTCACCTAAAATTCATATGTTGAAGTCTTAACCTCCAGTTCCTGAGAATGTGACTTTACTTTGGAAGTAGAGTCATTGCATATGTAACTAGTTAAGATGAGGTCATACTGGAATAAGGTGGGGCCGTAATCCAATGTGGCTGGTGCCAGTGGAGATTGGCATGCACACAAAGGGAACACCATATGAAGATTAGTGTTGAACTGCTAGGAGAGTGCACTGGAACAGATCCCTCCCTAGCACCTTCAAGGGAATATGACCCTGTTGACACGTTGAGCTCAGATTTTCAGCCTCCAGAGCCATGAGACAATACATTTCTGCTGTTTAAGACACACAGTGTGTGCTACTTCATTATAGAAACCCTGGGAAGCTAATATAGAGGACAATTCCATTTGAGGTTTACTCAGTTTGTCTTTCCATTCACTTATGTATTCATCAAACATAATGTATATTAGATGCATTTATCAAGCACCTAGTATGTGCCAAGCACTGCACAAAACACTGAGGATACAAAAATGAGTAAGACCCAATCCCCATATTCAAACAAATACATGAATATTCCAAAGGGTTAATAATTATGTTGGTAGGTTCCTCCCATCCCAGCCTGGGATCCACTTTTATCTGTGTGGTTCTTTCCCAACACATATTATTTATATCCCCCAACCAACTCCGAGAGACTAGTTTTCACTTCTACCTTGGGCCCAGCCTCTTCCCTGAAATATGTGAAATCGTTGCTTTCCAGGAGTAGTTACTCTCTCCAATCAGTGAGTCATGGACTGGGGGTCGAATCCGGGCCAGTGACAGCCCCTCAGCATGCCGTTAAAGCAGGCATCTCTAATCCACCCACTACAGGAGTGCAATGAGGACAGCAATGGGTATGTGTCATGCTTTATCAGGGCCATAAAGTGAGTATTTAAAATTTTAAAGTTTTCTAATGAAATATACAAAGGTTGATTATTTAGCAGTTTATCAACTTTACCCTGCTATGGCAAAGGGAACAGACAGTAAAATTGCTCAAAGGAGGCTTCAAAACTACTTTCTACCATTTTATTACAACTTTAAAGAGGACTAAAAACAAGTCTCCCAGAAGGCTCCTGGCCAGCGTTGCTGCTTCCACCCCAGAGAGCATGTTTGCATTCCTACAGCTGATGCTGCTGGAATCAGTCCCTCTCCACCCTCCCTGGGACCCCATGGTCACCGCTTCCAAGGCTGTGTCTGTGACAACCAGAAGCCAGAGGAACTGGAGGATCTCTGGCCCACAGAACCAATAGTGGGACAAGTCAGGACTTAAACTGCCCCTACTTCATAATTACCTGTTGCTTTTCTTCATTTCCCAGTGACCATCTGCCCCAAATCTTTCTGTCTCTACCACCACAGTGACCACTTTTTGCAAAGAAGAGTAAGAATGAATTTAAGAGGAATAAAAAACTAGACAAAGGTTATATTTACCCTAAAGCAATTTTTCTTTATGAGGATAAGATTCTCACATATGTACTACAAGAAAGGCGAGGAACAAATTGTGCTTCTCTGAAAGATGGACAAACTCCCACCCTATTTATGTTTCTAGAAATGCCTGAAAGATGAACTTTTAAGTGAATTTATGAAGTCTTTATTTTCCATGATTCTTAGTCATTTCTATTTTTTACTTGAAACTACTTCTCATTAAATCTCACCTTTTTATCTAGAAAAATAAACTATAGGCTCATAATGTCCGGAGTACCCCCTTTTAAATGGCAGAGAATGAACCAGGAGGTCTAGTACATACAAGGTCTCTTCAGGGCCTCTTGGCCCTTTGGCATTTTCTGTTTTATTGTCTCTTCTCAGCTGCAAGAGAGCGCGTTGGGAAGCTGAAATGTTTCCCCTAGTGAGTTTATACAGGGCTTTCTAGAATTGAGCCTCTGTCTTAGTGGCTACCATTCTCTCCCCTCCTATACCAGGTAAGGCAATAGGAGGATGTACAAATGCATCTAGAGAGTTTAGATAATTCAAAGTGACATACAGACAAAAACACAATTTCCAGAAAATGATTATGAGACCAAAGAGAGGGGGCAAATGAAGAAACTTACTGTTAGAGTTATGTATTCATTCACTTCCTTATTCGAAAATATTTATCAAGCACCTACTATGAGTCAGGTCTTGTGCTAACCACTAGGGATATATGTTTCACAGAAACAGACATGCTTACTCTTCCCACAGACCTCACAGTTTGATAAGGGAGATGCATCAATCAAATAATGATGTAAATTGATTAATTAAAAGTGCAAGTATTAAGTGCTGCAAAGGATAATTATATCATCCCATGTGAGCATAAAATAAGTCAGTTTTACCCAGTCTGGGGTGGAGGTAGGGGTGGGAGCATCTCAGAGGTGTGCCTGAGAAACGTATTTATTGAACTAAGTTTTTTTTTAAACTGTGGGAATCAACTAAACGAAGTTGGAGGTAAGGGTGAGAATGGGATCAGAAGCATATCAGGGAGAGTGCAGAAAGAAGTCAAAATGTCCCTTGTCAAAGGAAGATGGGCACATTTAAGGATCTTAAAGAAGGGCCACCTGTGCACCTGATCCCCTGGGGAGAAGGTGTGAACTGAAGCTGGAGTGTTGGTGGGAGACAGCCAGTCCATGCAGGGCTTGGCAGACCCTATTAAAGCTATTGGAAGTGATCCAAAGAGCAATGGAGAGCCACTGAAAGGCTTAAGGCACAGAGAGTAACATAATAAGAAACGTGTTGTTCCTGCTAGTATCAGGGGGAGTTACCTGCAAACCAAAACACTTTGTGCTACCCCCTACACTACAAGTACAGATCCACATCTTCTAGAAACCAAAGTGATACCAGTTTACTGTGCGAATCCTAAAGAGTCACACTAATTTCATTTCCTTAAACACTCACTGGACAATTTCATATTCTTCAGCAAGAGAGGATGACAAATAGGTATTAAAAATGCAGCAATCTGGACTGCACACCTAGCAAGATTAGCAACTAATAATAGATTTAGAAAACAAAATGTTCCATTTAGAATATCTTAGCAGAGCCACCTGCTAAGAGAATAAGTGAAACTTTTTGAGTATTATTTTTGTATTACTTTTAATTTCCTTCTATGTCTATACCCAACTTTGAACACAGCACATACTATATACTATCAAAGATTATCAAAAGTGATAGTAATGTAATTTAAGCTGTTTACCTTCAGAAATAATGAGCTGATTCATAACAACAGAGCAATAACCACACTTCCACACCACTGGCCAAGAAAGCCTGGCTATTACCCAAATTTGAGTAAATTACACCACAAACACATGTTAATTTTGGCCACCCCTCCTTACTTAACTAAATGTTTATTTCAAATGATCTGAGCTTCCTGCATTCACTTTTACTCTGTTCTTCAACACACCGTGGATGGAGGGCTTTTTTTCAAAACTCAAATCTGCTCTTATCATTTTGCCTGCTTGAAGGCCTTCACCAGCTTTCCATTGCTCTGGGGCTGAAGGCCCAAACTCTGTAGCAGGGCCACATGTGAGGCCCAGCGTGGTTCAGCCTCACCTACTCTCCAGTCTCATGTTGCTGCACGTTCCTTATCACTTTCTGTGCCTGGCGTTCTGTAGCAGTGGGTTGGTGCTGAGAACTAGAGTCAGTCCTTGTCCTCAAGATGCATATGGTCTAGTGAGAAATGTTACATTACACCACATGAATCCCATTACAGCTACATAAAAATGAACAACTTTTTACAGAGTAAATGCAGGATGCCAGCAGAGCACATATGACTGACACTTAACCCAGGCTCATGGCATCTAGGAAGTTTTTCTGGATTCAGTGTCATCTAACATGTTGCCCCAGGAGTAAAGATCACACAATCTAAAACATAATTATATGTATTCTAATACTGGTCACTCCTTTTTTCTTTCCTTTTCTTTCTTTCTTTTTTTTTTTTTTTTTTTTTTGAGGCAAAGTCTCATTTTGTCACTTAGGCTGAAGTGCAATTGGCACAATCTCAGCTCACTGCAACCTCTGCCTCCCAGGTTCAAGCTTTCAAGCTATTCTCCTGCCTCAGCATCTCTAGTAGCTGGGACTACAGGCATGCACCACCACACCCAGCTAATTTTTGTGTTTTGAGTAGAGATAGGATTTCACCATGTTGGTCAGGCTGGTCTCGAACTCCTGACCTCAAGTGGTTCACCCACCTGGCCTCCCAAAGTGCTGGGATTACAGGTATGAGCCACCATGCCTGGCCTTTTTTTTTTTTTTCCTTCTATGCTAGTCTTGTTACCCAAATTATATTGTAAACTCCTTGAAGACAAAGGCTATTACACTTATATATCCTGAACACTGTTCATATATGCTGACCACATGGTGTGTGTTTCCAAATATATGTTGATCAATTAATAAGATAGTAAATTCTTACCTCTGGGTGTGTGAGGCAAGCAAGGGAGTATAAAAAGTGCTGGATATACCGAATCAACTAGGAATGAAAGGCATGGCTATGTGAAAAAGGCTGGCACAAAGACAAAGTTCTGTGGGTACTTTTTTTTTTTTTTTTAATTTAACAGTGATAATGATATAATGGCTATATGATTTAATTGGCAGGTAGGAGCCAGAAAAAGACCTCACTAACTCACACTAATGAGAGGTAGGCCCATTGCTAAGAGCGACCTCAGTCGCTCTTAGTAATTGATTTTCTATTTTTAAAATATGTGCTCGGCTCACTCCAGCCAACATACACACAAGTTGACTGCAACACAGAATACACTTTGTTCTTTCATTTTGTCAAGTGTAGTTGCATTTTAATTATTTATGATAATACTTAATAGTATATTAGTAAGTGTCCTGTAGTGTGGCATGTAAAAGTAATGAAGTCTTAGTAATATGAGAACACGATAGAGCTCTCAGCTATTAAATCTTTGCTGAGAAGTGAAGTGAGACTGCAGGGTTCTTTGTGAGAACTGGGAGTTTGCAGATTAGGGAAGTGAAAATTAGCAAAGTTTTTCTGAATTACCTTTATAAAGTACATGGTGATATTTTAAAATGCATTGAATATGACTAATATGTTTGAATATGACAAATATGTTAAGATACATGTTTCTTTTATGTGGGCTGCTTAGTAGATATTAAGACTTCTTAAGAAATAGGCCTCAGCTGGTTTTCCACTTGATGGCATTCTTTTATATACTTTATTTTTATTTCTGACTCCCACAAAACACATTCTATCTCCATATTATTAAGAATAATTTGAGCATGTGAAGGTTTTTTAAATTTCAAATTAATCACTCTTATGGTTATGGATGGAATTATAATCATTTCCTGAGGAAAAATAAGATTAATGTTTTAAAACTTATATAAGACTTGACTTCATATTTTTGCAATTGGTATATTTTACATAGTTTTTTTTTTTTTCTTAAATATTCTGTTACATCCAACTTTCCAATTCTAAATTCCAGAAATAAATTTTACAAGATCCAGTTGAATAAATGTCTGCCAGAAGAACTCCACCAAATTCTACCTCCCAACTCTCCCACCCCCAAAAAGGACCCTCATTCCCTGCTACAGGGACTTTGTTCTTTTCTACCATTTTAGAAGTGTTTGCCGAGATCCTTTGTCTGGGTAACTGAAAATGTTTCCCAAACCTTTTCAGCCTTTCTTTGCAGGACCTGTCTTCCCCTTCTCTGAATAGCACCTTCTTCACTTCCTTCCAATTTTCTCCTTAGCCCCCTGCTCTCTCACGACACACCCCTCATTCTTTTTAATACCCTTGTTGGCACAACGTTCTTATTCCAGTCAGTCCTATTCCCTCACATACTAACTTCATGGGTTTTTTTTTTTCCCCTCACCTTTTACCATACTCATAGGAGACTGAAATAAGTATTTTGCCCTATTGTTAAAATATTGAGAATATCTACTTTTTGAGGCTGTACATTTTAAGTGGTCAATTTTTATTATAGAGTTTCTATAGTTAAAGTTATTGATGAGAAAATAGAAATTAAATGCTCATATTGAGAATAATCATGGAAAAACTGGTGTATTGAATTATTGTAAAAATAAAAATCTAAAGAGAATGAAGGTCTTGTCTCTAAGAATGAATAGCTAAGTGAAGTTTGCAAATAAAAATCAAAATTATTAGCCTGGCTGAATATTTTGGCAACCCATCTTCTATCGGGTGTTTTTGTTTGTAAAATGAAGAGCATATATATGAGTGTATGTGGGTGTGGGTGTGTATGTATATGTAATATGTACATGTAAATATAAGCACATATTTGACCACTCCTAGAGATTAATATTTATATTCACCTCATACAAATAGTTGATAATTACTTACCTGGAAACTTGGTTATAATCATTAATGGTAACTCTCAAAAACACAGAAAAGCTATGCAAGGCATGGTGTCCAAAGAACTTGACTAGTACAAATTAGAAAATATTACGTACCAGGTTTTCCAAGAGGAAGTCTCAGGGCCCCAGGTCAATGGGCAACACATGTGCATGCAGAATCCAAGCAAGTCATACTTGAGAGATTTCTTTGAGAGGTTTGACCATGGTTGGAGTACTTCCATCATGTTATCACCAACTGGTGGCAGGTGCTCTGTCCCAGAAAGAGACACTGGCAAGAACAAAGTGGAACAGATTTCAGATTTAGGGCTAGGATCTCTCAGATTAGGGATTTCAAGACAGTGGGCAAACACAAAGAACTCAGTCTAGGAACTCGGGCACATGAGGAAAAGCAGTAACTCAGTAGCTCAATGGTCATTATAAGGGCAATGGGTCTTGGTCTGAAGAGTAGCACCCAAACCTTGGAGAACAATGGTTAGGGCAGGAGTGATCCGATTTTAGTGCACTAGGGCTATAAGAGAAACACATATTGCCTGATCTGAATACAGGCTATTTGGGAACCATGGTGAGTGTCACCCCTCAGGAGAAGTAATTAAGAAACACAGCTGGGTAATACAGAAGTAGGCGCTGACAAGCAGTAATTTCCAAAGTGAAATATCGATGTCTATATATGTATCCACTTATGTACACAAATAAATATGCATTTATGAATAAGTATGCACATATAGCAACGCAACACAGCTAGCATCAGAGAAATTTGTTTTGTAGCATACAGGGTCTAAGTTAATGTGTAGAGGTACCACTCCTCTGTTTACTCCAAATGCATCCAAGAACTTGGAAAATTTGACATGTTTCACATTCTAGTGTTTTTCACTTTCAAAGCACACTAGATACATGCTATGGAACAAAAGAGAGGAAAAGCTTTTCTGAGGATTTCTGTTTCTACTAATGATGTACTAAGATAACTTGATGTCTGTCCCAGCTATGAAATACCTAGAAATTAAAAAATATTATAGTACCATACATCTTTTTAAATGCATGGCATGGGCCAGAAAGTCAGAAAATAAACAAGTGTTTTTTAAAAGTCAGAACATGAAAAACATGAAAGCCAGAAAAAAACCAAGTTTCAAAACTGAACAGGAAGCATTAGCAGTACAGTGGGCTGGAGCCAATGTTTTAGTGCTGGTGAGAAGCAGTCACCATTCTCAGCAGCCAAGGAATAAGAAGCAAGGCCTAAGGAGGGAGCCCCAAGGAGGAAGAGAGGCATGAATGATACCCTGTTTATAAGTCTGGAGCTGGACAGCATAAATTCAAAACCCTGCCCACTTGTATGGGAAAACAATAAGGGTGGTTTAAAAAAAAAAGCTCTAAGAGGAAGGGGGAACTACATACTTAAGAGTTGATAACCTCTTGCTTCCCTTTAGGCCAATGTGCTTTCAAAATTATACTATCAATGTAAGCAAGGATCCCTTTAAACATGGATACTTACATGTCTTCATCCCAAACTGGAATGCTTTGTAGAAACAAACACAAAACATTTATGAAGGGATAAATCCTCAACAGGATGAATATGATTCTCACAGATAAATCTCTACTCAAAATGAGCTAATAATTCAGAATTTACAGAACACACTAGAAAACAATTCTCTGTACCGGGAGCGGTGGCTCACGTCTGTAATCCCAGCACTTTGAGAGGTCGAGCCTGGCAGATCACCTGGGGTCGAGAGTTCAAGACCAGCCTGACCTACATGGAAAAACCCCATCTCTACTAAAAATACAAAATTAGCTGGGCGTGGTGACGCATGCCTGTAATCCCAGCTACTTGGGAGACTGAGGCAGGAGAATCGCTTGAACCCAGGAGGCAGAGGTTGTGGTGAGCGGAGATCACGCCATTGCACTCCAGCCTGGGCAACAAGAGTGAAACTTCATCTCAAAAAAAAAAAAAAAAAAAAGGAAACAATTCTCTGTAAACAAGAGTCATCATATACAGGAAATGGGATTATGCACATCCTGCCCTCACATAAGAAGTTTAGATACTATAAAATAATTATGTTTAAAAGTATTAAATACCTTTAAAGGCAATGAGAGAATGATTTTTAAAGGTAGTATAAAAAGACTGCCAGCTATTGAGAGAAAATAAAAATTTTAAATACCATTGAAAATAATCTTTTTTTTTTTTTTTTGAGATGGAGTCTCTCTCTGTCACACAGGTTGGAGTCCAGTGGTGCAATCTCAGTTCACTGCAAGCTCTGCCTCCTGAGTTCATGCCATTCTCCTGCCTCAGCCTCCTGAGCAGCTGGGACTACAAGCACACGCCACCAGGCCCAACTACTTTTTTGTATTTTTAGTAGAGATGGGGTTTCACTATGTTAGCCAGGATGGTCTCGATCTCCTGACCTCATGATTCACCCACCTCAGCCTCCCAAAGTGCTGGGATTACAGGCATGAGCCACCGCACAAGGTCAACAATCTTTTTAAAGCACATATTAAATCTAGTTAAAGAGAGCATTAGGAAACAGGAAGATGGCTCTCTAAAAATTATCCCTATAATGTAGTATAGAATGATAAAGAAAAGGATAATATGTAAGAGAACTATTTCAAAGGGATCCAGAAGAGAACAGAGAAAATAGAGAAGACACAATTAAAATGATAATTGAGAAATTGTTCCCAAACTGATATGAACACAAATTATCAGATTCAAAAAGTAAAAGTAGCCTCAACATGATAAGTACAATGGAATCCACACCTAGACATATAATAATTAAACTTCGAAACACCAACATAAAAGAAAGTTTCTTTAAAGTGCCGAAAAGAAGGAAAAATCATTTGAAAGAATAATATTATATTGACTGTAGACAGCAGAATTATCATAGCAACAATAAAAGTCAAGAGAGTGGAATAGTACCTTCAGTAAGTTGAAGGCACATAGCTGTCAACTAGAATTATAAGCTGTTGTAATCACCCCACAGCAATGAATGAACTCCCCATGGAAAACTTGTTTCAGATACCATGACTGATGGTACCACACACACATACCAAGAGAGTATGAAAATTTTTATTAATCATGGATTGAAGGTTCCTGGGCAGAATAGATTCCCCAGCAGGTCTGCAGGTCTGAAAATTGTTGGGAGAGCTGGGAATGGAAACTGTCTTGGGTTTATGATGGTTAGGTAGTTAGAGGTGAAAGTGAAGTTTCCCTTCATGATCCAGGGTTTGCATGGTTTAATCTTTCTGCCGCCAACAAAGGAGGGTACCTAAGAAACCAGGTAAAAGTGTATTGCATTCCTTCAAAAGTGAAGGCAAATTGCAACTTGAGAGACTTTTAAAATAGGCTCGGAACAGATGTAGACAAATATATGACTGAAAAGTACATACCAGTTGCTGATTGTTTCATGGAGAAAGGAAGGCTGTGTGCATACAAGTGACTTCTGCTTCCTGTTTCAAGTCCTAGAATTTTATGACTACCTTAGCTTCATGTGGGCCTAGTGCCTCATTCTGTTGGTCCTGTTCTTTGACTATACAGGCTGTTCACCTCAGGTACAGGTACACATCTATTGCTCTACTGCTTCCTCCAAAACAAAATGCGCTTGATATTAAGTTCATAGAGCCTGAGACTTTTGTCCAGATTTTGCTGATTTCTCCAATTTCTGTCAAGTAGTAAAGTCTTTGCCCTTAGACTAAGCCAGCTCTGTCCACTGGAGATATGATATGAGCCATGTGTGTCGTTTAAAATTTTCTAGTAGCTCCATTTAAAAATAAATTAGCACAGCCAGGTGAAATTAATAATACATTGCATTTACTCCAACATATCCAAAATAATGTGAAATGTTATTAAGATATTTTGCATTCATATTTTCTTTCTAAGTCTTCAAAATTTAGAATGTACTTTACATTTACAGAATATCTCAGTTAAGCACTCATCAAAAGTGCTTGATCTGTGTTTAAGTTTTATAAAATTTGGCCGGGCGCGGTGGCTCAAGCCTGTAATCCCAGCACTTTGGGAGGCCGAGACGGGTGGATCGCGAGGTCAGGAGATCGAGACCATCCTGGCTAACACGGCGAAACCCCGTCTCTACTAAAAAATACAAAAAACTAGCCGGGCGAGTTGGCGGGTGCCTGTAGTCCCAGCTACTTGGGAGGCTGAGGCAGGAGAATGGCGTAAACCCGGGAGGCGGAGCTTGCAGTGAGCTGAGATCCGGCCACTGCACTCCAGCCTGGGCGACAGAGCGAGACTCCGTCTCAAAAAAAAAAAAAAAAAAAAAAAAAAAAAAAAAGTTTTATAAAATTTACAGTTAAAAAATTAGATTCACATACCTAAGTTATTTCAAATGTACAAAAACAGTTTCCAAAAACTGAACTGAGGGTCAATTTTAAAATTTAAATTTAAAGTAATTTCGGTTACATTAAAAAGTTAGTTTCTCAATCTCCCTAGCCACATTGTAAGTGCTCGGTAGCTGCAAGTGGGCTAGCAGCTACTGCAGTGGACAGCACAGACCAAGGTGATATGCAGGCCCTCTTCTCAAAGCCTCCTTTCTGCTTGCATGTTACATCTTGAGCTAGAAAGATGGGACTGCACCTCACTTCCTGAAAAGAACACTCAAACATCTTAAATTGACATTCAAAACTCTTAGTAACATCTTGAAGGCATTGGAACAGCCAAGGATCTACAACTTCCTAATTAAACTAGCTAAAATTAATTTTTCCTTATTTTGTTATCCCAAATAACTTCTTACCTCTGTTTTAGCCTTTATTCCAATAGGCTCATATTATTTTTTTATTGTATCCTTGGCAAGTCATTATGTCATAATCCTAAAGAACATGATTCCTGAGTTTAGAAAATCTAGGTTTGATCCCCTGAATGCCCATCTATTGGCTTGGGCAGTTATGTTTTCTGAGCCTTACATTCCTTATTTACAAAGTGGGAATAATAATAAGTACTTAATAATATGGTGTAGTGAGGATTAAAAGGAATATAGCCTATAAAGTGCTTTACTTTGTGCCAGAGTTTGTCACCAAAAAATTTACAAAAATAATGTTAGCAAATATTATTGATCTGTTTCTCACTAAAATGTTAACTCTTTAAAGGTGAGGGTCACTGATCTGCTTGCTAAATGGATATCAGCTAGCACTGTGCTGTACATATGGCCGCATATACAGCTCAACCAGTGGTTGAGTTTAAATTCAAACTGAATACTACCACTGACTGGATGCAGACTTCACTCTGCTTCACATGCCTTCCTTATCTCCATTTTTATATTTCATCCAGTTGCTTTGCCTCTTTGTCTTCTTGGTCTCAATAGTCACTAAAGTTTCAAGCAACCGTTGAGAAAAATAAAATTTAAAAAATGCTTTTTCGTAAGGCAAAACAGTCATGGAATATAAAGGAAATTTAATTTTAGAACTGCATTAGAATGAAGTTGGTTACGTATAAATCCTTAACTCCCAGAAACATATTCAGAGCGACAGGCTTCTCCGCTAGCGCCCTGGGACTGGGCTACAGTGGAGTTGTGTCATAGTGCAAAAGTAGTGAACTGCTGAAATCTCTTGGGTCAGTGTAGCAATCCTGTGTATGGTGGTAGTCCTCCCATGGCATGGCAAAGGTATCAGAAGTCCTACCTTCATGCTGATTCTTTGAATAAAAAACATCATCCTCCACCAGAGTGGCTGCCATTAACTGATGAAATCAATGAAGCCAGCAGCACTACCTGCTGAAAACTGACCTAGCAGAGGAAGGGATGGCGGGGTAGAACTGATGAAATGAAAAGATAGTGGACTGGGTTTTCTTCTTGCTCTGTTTTTAGAAATGTAAGTTCCATCAGTGTGTTCTTTCACACTGCTTTGAAGAACTCTTTCCCCGGTGACTTCCCCCTACTTGGCCTCATTCCTTAAACTCACTAAGTTATTACAGTTAATACCGTGGTTAATGGTTTCTGGAAAGATGATATCTATCAGCATCTGAGTGTACACATTTTGGCCTAAACACTGAGAAATCGCAGGTATGTAATACAAAGCCTGGGTGTGCCTGCCTGTAGAAAGTAGCTCATTAGGATTAATCTTTTACGGAGTGACTAATGCAAAGGGAACGAGGCCTTTTCCTTCCCAACTCGGCAGAGGTTTTGTCCAAACTTTCAAACAGGTTTCTTTGGAATGCAGCTTGTCACTATTGAAGACTTTGCTCAAACATATGGAACTCTAAAACCCTAATTTCTTTTTTTTTTAACTTTTGTATACTGTAGCAATTCACTGAAAATCAAATGGCAGAACCTAAACAGAAGACTGGCTGCCAAAACGCATGCCCGGTTGGGGAAAAGTGTGTGGGGAACCATCCAGCACACTTCGAGAGCTTCGAGTACAGCCTGGTAGAACTCTGTATTACCTTCTGTTCTCATTCCTGAGCTCTGCCAAACTTTTGTTTGAAAAAGCATCTTTATGCAGCAGTACATTTGTTACGTTGTATCTGAGAATACTTTCCGCCGTGGCTCCTTCTTTTACCTTCAGTAAAAGGACTTCCTCTCTTGCTACAGAGACCAAAAGGGCACAAGGTACAAGGTAGAGCTTCTTAGCCGAGATTTTTTTTTTTTTTTCCTTCCAAAATTAGTATAAGACAATAAGTTGTCTGTAAGGGTCCAGTAGTCAGATAAAGGAGTCAAGTTCTTTCTCGGGGTATTGTAACTGCTAGTCCTCATATAAAAAAAAAAAGTGTGTGTGGTGGGGGGAGTTGCGGCTTTATCAATAAAAGCATACAGAGCTGAATATCTACACAAAGAAATGTTCAGTATAATTTATGGCATTTCATCATGTTGAACTGCATTTCAAGTAATTCACCCTGGCAGTTTTACTCTCAAAATGGAAATCTTAGTATTTTCCTTGCCTTCATTAAATAAAGAGTTCATGTTCAACTGTAGTCCATATACTTCATAATTTGTCTGGCTGGGTAAGGTTATCAGCAATTTAAGAAATAAACCCATTTGGATTTTCAGAGTTAACAGAAATAGGAGATTGCTATGATGATCTCTTAAAAATTACAACCTAACACACAAAAGTGAGATTTAAGTAACAAGATTTTCCATATACCAATAACACCAGGGAAATTCAAACTCAAACTCCCTCGTTTAATTTCCAGGGATTAAAGGGTTGGTATTGAAGTCAATGAAAGATACATTTTACAAAACTGTTAATTCAATTCAGAAAAGCAGACCAAAGGAACACTGCCTTTAGAGTTTTTTTGGTTGAAATGTAACTTCATCAACTGGGTGGAAGATATTTCTAAGATTCTCTAAACTGGTCAGAACAAAGTAGAGGGCAGTGGTCCCAGCCAGAGGATCCTAAGGGTCTCCTTTGATAAACTGTTAGATTTGCAACGGCATTTAGAGATTATTTAGCCCAACCCTATAGCTTGATAAATGAGGAAATTGAAGCTTAGAAAGTAAATGACTTAGCTAACATCACTTAACTGGTCGGTATAGATATTCACTCACTTGCCTTTCAGATAGAGATCTTTTTAACTCCCTCATCAAATTCTTTCAGGAATTATTGATTTTCTTAGTTGGTTTCTTTTGATTTTATATTTTATCGTGGAGACGATATTAATTCCAGGATAAAATACTGATATAAGGAATTTTCAAAATTGTTATTTATTATTTTCTAATTTTCATTTAGCCTCTTGCAACATTGCAAAGAAAGCTGATAACATTTTACCTTTAGATTAACCTTTTCAATTTACAAAACCCTCAATGTCTAAGACTTGCCAATGATATAAGCTATTTACTATTTGACACATTTATAGATGAGGTATAGAACATTGGCAAGGTTAAATGACTTTGCTAAGGTCACACAACCAGACATTAGCAAAGCCAGAACTTGAACCCAGCATTTTTTTATTATTTATACCATGTTAGTTGTGACTGTATAACTAAGGCAAAGAGATCACCTCATAAAGTTCTTACTGATGAGGGACTGAAGTGTTTATTTGCTATTTCACTGTAAGAAGCTTCGCTTAATGGATAAAAGCGTAAGATTTAGACTCAAACCAGAAATCCACCTCTACTTTATAGTAGTATAGGGACATCGGTTAAGTGATCTCTTTTAGTCTCAATCATCTCATCTGCTTAATGGTGATAATAATAAGTGTAGGTTTTTCTGAAACTATTAAATGGCTAATGCATTTGAGAAAAAGCATGGATTTCATTATTTGACATAAAATAAACACTATATATTTTTAGTAACTGTTACTATGCTATTATTCTAAGCTATACTATCAGCAAGATGTAAGTAATACTCCTATTTCATCATAAATATGTAAATACATATATATGTTTTTATGTATAGATAGTTATGCTTACATAGGTTTCAGTATACACTGTTAGGAATTATTCTTCGTATCTTTCAGAACGCAACCTTCTTAAGGTCAAAGACATGTGTTTTATCTTTGATATGGAAGATTTTCAATGACAAGATATGTTCATCTTTATAGCCCCAAAACCTATCGTGTCTTTGAAAGACAGTAAGCGTTAATAAACAGTTATTACTGTTGAAATAGAGTTTGGTATTGACTTTGAAAATAATCCTTACTCTGGGTTGGTTGGCTGATTGGCTTGTTTATTTATTTAGCTCATGAGATAAGAGGGGTAGACATTTACTCTTCTCTCCAAAGTCTTAGTTCCCTCATGGCTATCATTTGGTGAGTATCTTGTTTTGCTGTTGTTTCTGTGGTGTTTAGAGATCTATATGTAACTCTTGTAACATGGTCTTAGCTACTTTCCTGGCAAGCTAATTATCTGATGAGCAACCAAAGAAATGATCTACACTAGTGGAAAAGAAAAAAATTGACTGTGTTCAACTTCTCGAGAAATAATACTCTACATACTATTGCACTTTTTGAGACTTAAAGAATTTGAATACACAATTTTATATGCATGCTAGCCTTAGCTGCCTCAAAAGATGCAGCATAACTGTTTAAAAAACTTATTTTTTGTTTTGTTGTATACTAATTCATTTTAAATTAGGATGAATACAGAGATATATATCTGTATTCATCTTTATATATGTGTATGTGTGTATATATGTGTATATATACATATATATGTGTGTATACACATAGACACCCGCACACAAATACACACACACAATATATACACTTCCCCCAAGTGCGCATGCACAGGCGTGCGCGCGCGCGCGCGCACACACACACACACACACACACACAACCAGTTGACTGGGGAAGATAAAACTTGGGCCTGATGTATAGATGTTTCTGCACAACATTCAGGCACCATTCAAAAGTGGACAGCAACAGCAGTGCAGCCCCTTTCTGGACATCCTTGAAAGACAGTAGTGAAGGAAATTTCTCCCAGTGAGCAGAACTTCAAACAGAGCACCTGGAGATACACTGGCAAAGAAAATAACCAAAGGTAAGAGTCTATACAGGTATATGGTCTGTGGCCAATGGTTTAGAAACAAAATGATTATAAAATTGGTAACAAAGGGGTTTGGGAAAGAGGTATGTGGAAAAACCTTTTTGACGGCAAAGAGTGTAAAGATATCTGTGTCCCATATGAATGCTCATCAAAGGGTGACCTCAGCAGAGGAGGATTTTGATAATCAAGTGGACAAGACAGTCCGTTCTCTGGATACCAGTCAGCTTCTTTCCCCGGCCAGTACTGTCTTTACAGAATGGGCTCATGGGCAAAGTGGCCACGGTGGCAGGGATGGAGGTTATGAAAGTGCTCAGTAACATGGACTTCCACTCACCAAGACCGGACTGACTACAGCCACTGCTGAGTGCCCAATCTGCCAGAACAGAAACCAATACCGAGTCCCTGATATAGCACCACTCCCAGCAGTGATCAGCCAACAATGTAGTGGTAGTATGACAGCATTGGATTGTGTTTATCATGGAAGAGGCAATGCTTTGTTATTACTGGAATGGACACTTACTCTGGGTGTGGATTTTCCTTCCCTGCATACAGTGTTTCTGCCAAAACTACCATCAGTGGACATACAGAATGCCTTTTTTGCCATCACAGTATTCCACCTAGCATTGCTTCTGATTAAGAAATTTACTTCATGCAAATAAAGTGCAGTAATGGGTCCATGTTCATGAAATTCACTGATCTTACTGTGTTCCTCAGCATCCTGAAGTAGTTGCTTCATAGAATATTGGAATGGCCTTTTGAAAATTCAGAGACAGCACCAACTACATGGCAATACCTTCCAGGACTGAAGCATTTTCCTCCAGGAGACTGCATGTGCTGTAAATCTGCATCTAGTATATGGTACTGCTTCTCCCAGAGCCAGGATTCACAGGTCCAGGAATCAAGGGGTGAAAATAAGAAAATCAAGGGATGAAAATGACTCCACTCACTCTTACTCCTGGGGAGCCACTGTCAGGGGTTTTGCTTGCCATCCCCATGAAATTGTGCATTGTTGGTCTAGAAGTCTTTATTCCAAAGTTAGGAGTGTTTCTACCAGAAGACATCACAATGATTCCATTGATCTGGAAGTTGAGGCTGTTATCTGACCATTGTAAGCTCCTCATGTCTCTGAGTTCACAGGCAAAGAAGAGAGTTACTCTACTGGCTGATAATCAGTCCTAATCATCAAGGAGAAATTGAACTGATACTCCACAATGGAGGTTAGGGACACTATGTTTAAAATGCAGGAGGCCCTTAGGTCGGCATCTCCTAGTACTCTCATGTCCTGTGATTAAACCCAATGGAAAACTATAACAAATCTGAGAGTGGCCCAGACTCTTCAGAAATGAAGGTTTGGATCACTCCACCAGGTAAACAACCATGACCATCTGAGGTGCTGTTGATGGAAAAGGGAATACAGAGTACCTAGTGGGAGAAGGCAGTTACAAATGTCAGCTACAAGTGCGTGACCAATTGAAGAAACAATGACTGTAAATGTTGTAAGTATTTCTTCCTTATTTTGTTATGAATATGTTTGTATGTGTACATAGGAGTGTGTGTGTATGTATTTGTGTGTGTGTGTGTATATATAAATGACATTTTGATTTCTTTTTTTTCTTATCCCCGTATCATCTAATGTAAGATGTATTAATAATAGTTAACTTTATATCACAGAATTTAAGTTACTTGATATAAAAAACTTTGCATCCTCTTCTGGTGAAAAGGTTACTGTGTTTTCAGTTATATGAAAGATAATTGTTTCAGGTTAGGTAGAAATATATGACTTTTTTTCTGCTTGGAGATTAAATATGGTTTAGGAAAATGTGTATAAGTGTCAAGTTTTCAAGGGATAGACAGTAAGATTTTTGTTGTGTTAACTTGATGTTGTTGCTGTGAAGATATTTTGAGAAGTGATTAAAGTCCATAATCAGTTGCCTTTAAGGAAAGGAGATTGTTTGAGGTAATCTAGGGGTGGACCTGATTCAATCATTAAGAGGCCTTACAAGCACAGCTCTTTCCTGAAGAGGAAACTTCGCCTATGGACAACTTCAGTCCACCACTCCTGAGGACCCAAGTGATGGATTTCAGACATACAATCATGTAAGCCAAGTCCCCACAGTCAATATCTTAATATGTATCTCATACAGGTTATTCTTCAGTGGTTAAACTCTGACTGACACAGAATATGTGTGTGTTTATTTATTATTTGTAAATTGTCTTTCTACATTTTCCTGTTCGGAGGATTATATTGTCTTATTGATTTGTAAAGGCTCTTTGTATATTAAAGATGTACATCAAATATGTTAAAAGCATTTTTCTCATCCTATTGTTTTCCCTTTATTATGCTTTTAAATGTGGAGATTTTTAAATTTTTATAAATTTATATTTATTAATGCTTTCTTTTATGACTTTTGTGTTTATATTTAGAAATCCTTATATTTTTTATAAATGTAATCTGCTTGATCCATTTCTGTAAATGTAAGCAATAGATGTCATGGATAATCCTGACAATTGCTAGGCAACATTCCATTACTCATTACTGAGCCTGAGCCCTTTTACAAAGCCCTGTGACATACTCCCTCAATTATTGAACTATTCTCTCCAGTATTTAAATTCTAGGCTTCTCCAAGATGCTTTAATTTGGCCTGGCTTCTGCCTCTAAGCATACTATGTTACTTCTAATAGACATTTCCCATTCTAGCTGCAGCCCAATGTGACTACACTCATGATTCTCAGGTATTCGAGTAGTTTTTGCAACAATAAGGAGCATGAAAACAATATTCTTTTTCCTATGGTGTGGATTTTTTATGTATGTTTTAAAAGAAAATCCCCAAGTCCTCCTCTTGATCAGCAAGAAGGTGATATGGCATAAGCTCTGCTTTCAGCAAATTGATTATGCAAACCATCATGATTATGTCAAGTAATATGTGAGATAATAGAGGTCTATGTAAGGGGCTGTAAAACAGCAAGAGATACCACTTAATTGTGCCAGGAGACTGGGAAGGAGCTAAAGAAAGCTTCATCAAGAAGTCAACAAGTTCTTGAAGAGTGAGTAGGAAGCAACCAGTGGAGAATATGAGAAGGCAATGCTAGGTGGGGGAAAGAACGTTTGCAAAGACCAAGAGCATACACAGAAGCACAGAAACAGGAAAGGCCATGCCTTGTTTATGCGTAGCAGATACCAAGGCCTGGTTGCAATGTAGATTCCTGTGGGGAGTGATGAAAACTGAGGCTGAATATGTAGTCAGGGATGGAGCACAAAGGAATACACACTCCATGCTAAGGCAAATGGAATTTTCCAAGTGAGCCCTGGAGATTCACTGAAGATTTTGAAGTCGGAGGATGAAAAAATCATTTTGCATTGAAAGAACGCAACTCTAGAAGAAGCAGGGATGGAGTAGGGGTTTCGCCTGTGTTTTCCAGCCATAGCACTGTTATAAGGCAAAAGCATCATGTAACACTTATCTGGCATTATTTTCTTGATTGTTCATAGAACACTCCCCCTTAAATTTGTTTCCAAAGTAGATCTGGGAGTCTTTGAAGGTGTCTAGTCCCCTTGGTTATTCTGTAATATTCACTGTTTCCTTCCTCCCTGGTTAAGTGTGTAGAATTTTAAGACTGTCTGGAAAATCCTGCTTCCTCCACTTACTGAGTGAACATGGTTAAGTTACGAGGAATAAATAAGTTAATGCATGTAATATACTTAGAACAGTGCCTAGCACATAGTAAATGCTTGATAAACATTAGATATAGCAGCTTCAGTCCCCGTTAGAAAAGTGTTTTTCAAACTGTGGGTCACAGACCATTAATGACACATAAATCAATTTAGCAGGACTGACCAGTGTATCTTTTAAAATAAAATAAGGCATAATAGAAGATACCTGTAAACACATAATACATCAGAGTATGCATGGCAAGGGTTAGCATTGTTTCAATATGCATGGAGGTACATGTACATATATATGCATGTGTACTGGATTGGGATAGAAAATGTACTTTTTACTGTGGTTAATGTTCAAAAAGGTAGGTATTCTTACTGTTTTGCTTTATTACTATATTCCTAATTCCTTATTCTTATTTAGTAGGAACTCAGTATTGATTGGAATCAATACATGGATGTATTAGAACACTGGCTTTCTATGGTCATGGCTCCCATGACCATGGCTCTCAATGTCCAAACAGGCTGTTTTGTTGCTAACCTACTGTCAAGGAGCCTAGGGGGATACTGCTTCTGTGGCTAGAGAAAGTACTGAAGTCAACGCTGCCAAGGGCTACACTTCCAAAATCCTGCCAAGATCGAGGTGCAGTTAACTTTTGATTTTTACCTGCATTCACTTTGTCCTGAAACTCAGGCAAAAGGCTACAAGATTGGCTCGGGGACTTCCTGCGTAGACACACTGTCAACTTCAGAATCATCTCTCCTCTGACATTAGCCCATCTTTCTTGAACCAAAACACCCTTCTTAGTTTCTGTCTTCTCTGAATCTTTCTGTGTATGTGTATTTTGTTTTCGTTGAAGGTTCTAAAAATCTACCATGATAGCAGAGGCTTGGGCAGTCTGGCCTACCTAGACATGTCTCATCCGGCCTATGTCCTATGGCAAACACTCCTGGCCTCATGCTGTATCAGGGCCTCTTGAAATAGCCCTGGCAAACTATCACAAGACCCTAAACTAAGTCAGTGACAGCATTAATTGAGAAGTGACATTGACCTGAAGAATTTAGGATAGCAATCACTATGCATCCATTCAAGGATAATATTCAAAATATGTAAAAATAAATTTTTCGTGAGCACTGACTACTAAAGATGATGCCACCACCAGAAAAGACTCCAAACATAAATATGGTGGCTGTAACCCATTGTGCACTGGCTGAATCTCAGCATTGACTTTCATGATGATTATGTGTTATGTTTTCAAAAGTTCAAGTTAACAGAGATTTCTGAGCTCTAGTGTGCAGGTGAGGGGGCAAGACGGACAGCTTGATTACTAAAGTGCCCTAGCAGAGAGCAGGTAGCTGACAGAATGATAACGGCTGTGTTGCTATGGGCTGGGTCTAAATGAAAAGTAACTATGTTTGATGATCACAATTTAAGAACCTCAGGAGGAGACCCAGCCTTGAGAACTCACTAGAAAGTAATTGTCTACATCATACACTGAGGTTAGACTTCAGCTTTCTTCCTCATACAAAGTCATATAGTCCACAGACATTTCACCTATTGATCTGACTTTCCTATAGACTTAGAGAAGGCAAGACTTTTTTTACAATTTATGAAATTAGAACATCATTCTTAAGCTGATGATAAGCCTGCTAAAATGTTCGTTCTGACTTGGTTCAGAAATGCCCTGTAACATTTCACAGTGCTAGACCTTTCAAACTGAAGGATTAATTTTGGTATAGAAAAAAATGAATTGGACAGAAGGATAGGTTTTCTTTTAGAGTTTTAGTTACTCATGATCCTGCCACCCAGTTCTGCATGACCAATTCAGTCCCTGGGCAGAGTGGTAAGGTAAAAGAGCAAAAAAAAAAAAAAAAAAAAAAAAAAAAAAAGACATTAAGTGTCCTGACATCCCTCTCCAGCTCTGCCCTTCAGAGCACAGGGTCTTCCTTTCCCTGTTCCTACTGCCAGAAAAGACCTTTTTTTTTTCTCCTCAAAGTTGTAGCTGCCTATATGGCTACTGCACATTTCCCTATTTGGGGCCGCTCTAGTGGCAGGGTGAGGAGAGTAAAAACAAGACAAATAAGAAAAAATGTTGTTCAGAGAGTTTCTCCACATTTCCTAGCTCGCAGTGGACCTCTCCACCATTCTCTGTCAAAAGAGGGAGCTTCACCCTCTGAGTTGCTCATACCGGCTGGGCTGCTCAGTTCCACAACTGAGACCTTCCATGGATCAAATGTGAGAGACAAAAGAGGAAAAAAATCAACAGGAAACTCTCTCATGAGGCTTTCTTCCTCAATTTTTGTTTTCCCTTCCCACTCTGCCTGCTACTGTCTGCTTTTCAGATAGCTGCTTTTTGAATTTTCCAGATGTTTTAGTTGCGCTGTTTAGTGGGACAGAGAGGCTGTAATAGACTTGCTCTATTGCTTGGCATTGGGAGTGGGTCTGTCTTTTAAAATTTCTTTTGTTTATCTTTCATTTCTACATGATTGCACAAAGGAGTGCTTCAAAGTCTTGCGTTTAAGCCACGCACAGCAGTGTAGGCCTGTAGACCCAGCTACCTGGGTGGACTGCTTGAGCCCAGGAGTTTGAGGCCAGCCTGGGCCACATAGCAAGACTCCATCTATAAGCAAAGAGAAGCATGAACTTACAGTGCCATCATCAACTGAAAATATTTGGTGCTTAAAAAAAAACTGTTATTTAATTTTTTTTGAATATCTGTAACGCTAACAGAAAAGATTCCTCTCAAATACTTCGCAGTGTATAGAAGTTATTGGAAGTTATGTTTTGATGATTACATGATCATTGTCTAGCATGGAATCTGGTTTATTAAAGATGAAATTATTTTTATGAAGTTAAAAAAAGAAAAAAGGAAAAAAAGAATTACATTCCTATTGCATTTGATCTTTGAAACAGTAAAATTCTTAATTATTTGAGGCTTTCAAACTTTTCTTTTTTTTAATTCACTAACCTTGGAACATTTATCAGTAGTACACAGAACAAATAACTAACCTGATCAATTCCAGCATCTCCTTTTACATTCTCTTAAGTATTAAAACGTAACTTTAACATTTACATTAGTTAGAGTTGTATGTTTTTCATTTTTTCCTTTGAGCTAAATGTTAGCTATTTTTACCCTACCCTATTCTGTTATCACATGCAGATACAAAATGTTATATTGTTTGTTGACAAAGAAATCGAAAAAAAAAAAAAAGAAGTTAATGACAAAGTATTTATTTCATAGGTATTTTGAAACCCTAAGAGGTAACAGGAATGTTGTTTGCAATTTTTCTGCACCTTATCTATGTCCTCCCTGACTAATGTTTTTTTCTCCTAGATGCTTTAACACATGTTAAAATGTCCAGTTCCTCTTTGTTCCCCATAAAGGCAATATGGAATGGGGATTCCAACGTGGTTAGATGTGCTCTGACAAGAACACTCACAGCAACACATAAAGCACAAACCTGTTAAGAATTTCACCTTTTAAGAAATGACAGAGTAATTACAGGACAACATGTCCTTCATGAGTAAAAACAACCAAACTAAAGTGCTTTCAAGGCTGGTGTGGCCTACTTTTCTTCTGGCAAGCTGCATAAATCATCAGCTATGGAGGGACTGTCTCACGGCCGTGGGGCACACGTGTGGGCACGTCTGCATGCAAGCACACATATGGGAGTGCACATGGACGCATCACGGGTTAATGCACTCAGTCTAGTTGAAACTCTGATGATAAACCCCCAATACATTTTACCTCCATCTCTTTGCCCCTTAATCTTTAAACCTCAGGCTGCTTTAAGGGGAAATTTAATCCATATATGTCTGCCTCATTTTCATTTAAATCGTCAGAAAAGTTGTTTTAAAAGACTTCTTTGATGTCCTAGACTCCCTTGAGCCTTTTCTTAGCCTATTTTCTTAAAAACAGGAATTAGCATTTTTCCAGGTGCAGAGAAGCTCTAACTCTCTCCCCAAACACAACCTCCTCCCCCACCCAAGGTCTCAGGTGAAAAAAAAAAGAAAAAGTTTTGGAGTTACCTAGGGAGTGCTGGTATAGGAAACAGCTTATCTGAGGATCAAAAAACATTTACAAATATGAACTCTTAACACAGGGCTTCGCATTGAGGTTAATGATTAACATTTCTGCTCATTCTGCCTAGAAGACCTCCCCAGCGAAGTGCCAATCTCCCCACACTTGACTGTGCCTGGATTCTGGGAGAATTCAGAGACGTGGATCTTAATGCAAGCAGCTTTTTCTGCCTTATCATATTTTTGATAGACCTACAGATATGCCCATGTCGAAACCCATATTTTTTGCCCTCCAGGTGGTACTTTACTTCTTTGCTTTGTGCCTAATGTGTATCATTTCATTCTGGCTTTCACATTCAGGACAGAACTTCTTAATCATTTTTAGATACACAAAAGTAGGCATATTCCATCTCACTGTGCACAGCATTATCCAAAACGTAATCTATGTTTGGCTAAAACTCAAGGGTTCCCACAGTGAAGTCCTAACTTTAATCAATGGAGAAATCTCAAAAATTGTTTAGAAGAAATGTACAGTTAGAGAAAGAGAGTGAATATTGTAGTTCCTTGTCCAGAATTCTTACTTTCTTTGAAAACTTTTAAAATGAGAGAGTTATGTTTTCAACATGCTTTCTTTCTCTTTCCCCAACACTGTTGAAGTTTCACAGTTCAAATTAAGTACAATTAATATCAGAAGGGATGGGTCTGTGATAGCGGCTTCTATGAGTCCATCTGGCAGACATTCACAGTTATATACCAAGTGACAAATCATTTTGGAATCTGGATATAAGATTCCTGCTCTGGAGGCTCAGAACCAGTAAGGTGTTTTCTATATTAGCTTTGAAATGCAAGGCTGATCACATCACCCCATCTAAAAGCGAGGATGGCTGCTGGTTGCATTCAGGATAGTCAACAAAGCTCTGCAGTATCCCACTGCTGCAACACCCCTGCTCCACCTCCATGTGTGTTATGTCAGAGCCACAGAAGCACCCTCTTGTCTTCACTGGCATGTGCTTGCACACGACTATGCCCTTGCTGATGCCAATTCCTATCCTAGGAGTGCTTCCCCACTTTATATGCCTGCTGGATGATTCCCTCATTCTTCAAGACCTATCTCAAAAGATATCCCCACTGTGTAACTTCCTTTAGCTTCTTAGGCAAAGTTATTACGGTTTGTCTCATTACCTCCTGGTCTTGCCCATGACAATGTGAGCTTTTGGAGGGAAGGCACTGTACAGGTGTTAACTGTTATATCGCCAGCACATGACCTAGGAAGTACCTGACAGAGTGAGGTTGTGGAGATAGTGCCTGGTACACATCACTCACTCCCATCCACAGACGTAAGCTTCAAATGCCACCAGGAGGAAGTTAGCCAGGCTGGGCTCCAGGTCTTCCAGCCCACTTCCACCAGAACAGCCCATCTTTCATTTGTTCCCACTCTGGGCATCCATAGTGGCACACATAGGCACTTAATAAATGTTTGTTAAATGGATAGATGGATGGTTAAATGGGTGGATGGAAGGATGGTTACCAGTGCAAAATCTTGTAATTCAAGTAAGTTGAACAAATCCACAAATACTTAGTAAGCACTTACAGTGTTTCAGTACTAGGTCCAATGAGAACTATAAGGAGACAGATAATTCCATGTCCACTTTAGGACATTTAGATTAGGAAGTGCATCGGGACTTACATATATGAAAAGATAAAAAGAATTCCAGAACCAAACATCAATATAAGTCCCACAGATGACTGTTGAAGTTGAACTGCTGTAGTAGATGCACTACCAAGCTGAAGTAGGGAGGGCTGGAGGGTTTGTAAACGATGCCTTAACTAAAATGAGTTTTACCATGACAAGTATATTTCCACTGCTTACCTTTTCTAAAACTCACCACTACTATTCATTGAAAGTGTTGTTATGTAAGTTTAAAGGAAACAGGAGGTAAAATAATAAATAAATATTAAAAGAAATAAAAATTTTAAAATAAAACAAAATGTCCTGAAGATGCTTAGTATAAATTATTGAAACATTTTGCAAGAAAGTTTGTAAAATTTATCTCCTACCAGTTCACTGTGATTGTTTAGAACCTAAGAGTGTTTTGAGTGATGGTAACTTGTACAGTGGTCACAAGAGTGGAGGAGGATGGAGGAAAAGATATGAAATTAAGAGAGATATGGAAGTCAAAATCAAAAGAATCATACATTGGTTTGGCTTTGACAGGTTAAGGGACCAGGCTGACTCCCAGATTTCTGGTTTCTGCTACTGGGAAAATCTTTGGGCTTTTTTCTTGATAGGAAATAAGAGGGAAAAATTTAAAATAAAGAAACAAGGATTTTCCCCTTTAAAGATAGTAATAATAACAACAACCATAAATAAATAAATAAGTTTAGTGACCAACCCTAGTAGTAGATAATAGCAGAACCAAGAAAGAAGCATTCCTATCTCTCTACCAGGGGCAAATTGAAGTTTTGTGGGGCTTAAGGCATATACAGCTGGGGACAGGGGAAGGAGCTTGTTTTAAGAAGGAACACAGAATTACAAATACAAAATAAGAAATTGAATATTCTGCTAGAATGAGAAAAAATAATGGCATACTATTTTTACTAATTGTCTAACATGTATTGATGATATTGTTTTCTTACATTTTTTGTTTTTGGCTTTATACTCCGATTATACTTCAAACCCTGGAGTTAGCCCTGTATCTATCTGTCAGGACCAAAGTTATGGTGACCAGCCAGCTTGACGTAGTTTAGAAACAAAGCCACTAAGACTGCGGTAACAATTTGCATTCACTGAAGCTGTATACGAGGTTAGAGCACCCTAGAATATTCATTTATAACATCATCTACTCCCTCTCCTTGAGATAATCAGAAAGTCCATTGTGTAAAAGTGGAGAAGTGGAGTCATCTTTTCGAGATCTGCCTCTAAATATGGCACGTGGTGTGCAGAGCACTTATGGTATATGTGATGAGTGAATGAAGGAACGAATGACAAAACAATGTTTTATATTAAGGAATATCATTCAGAGGATTCATGCCTCAGTACCCACTTTTGTGGTCTAAGGAGAGAGTTTTTGAAGATAGCTAATAGACAGCTGCAGGAAAGAGTTCCCCAAACATTATCTGATAAGTAGGACAATTTATGCAGAGGACAGAAGCAGAGGGGAGGTAATGAGATCACTCAGTAAATCACCAGGCATTTCTGAGACTTTTAGGCAATTCTCTTAGCTATACCATAGACAAATTATTTTCATAGCTTAGGAAAATAAGTCTTTGCTAAGTTGCCAGATATTTTCTGTTGGTTTCATGGTAAATTTCTTGTTGATCACTTTCTGTTCCCCCATTTTACTTGCCAGCTTTCTTAGTTGTCAAGTGGTGGCATTTTTCATTTGTCCTGAAGAGTAGGTGATGTTCGTAACAGCCCTGTATGCATCCACTACTTCACTGTCTGAAATGTTAAAAAGGCATTCTGGAGAAATCAAGACAGCTGAGCTCTCTCTTCCCACTCCCAACTTTGCTTCTTCTTGAGCTCAGGCATTTCCTCTTCCCATTTCTCCGTTAGTATGTGCATATGTGGAGCATCTCCTGCTGACTTTAGGAGTCTACTTCCCAAATTACTTTATGTGTAATGGCGTTGCTTTAGATGTAGTTCATTGGAATTTTTGGTCTTGCGTCTATCTTCTTTCCCAACCATGTAACTACAGGTCTTCTGAGTCTCAGAATGAGGAACACCACTGTTTGACCTGCTCTTCCTTCCGCAGAGCTCAGTCACTAACCTTGTTGCATATGTTGCATACCAAGACTTTCAGATCTTGGTTACCCCCTTGTGCACCTTTTTAATTCTTCTCCAATGTGTATTTCCTATAATATGATATTCATGTGGGAGCATAACCATACGGCTGATATGGTCTGACCTCTGGTGTTCAAATCATTTGTGAAATATGCTGCATGGCCTTTTCACTTTCAGCTTTTCATCATTACTTCCTTGTGTTGTTTTGCTTCAGTCACATCTGTGTTTGCTTATTGTGCACCCAAATATGTCAAACATCTCAATGGCAAAAGAAAAATTATACAGACACACCATCTTCTTTTCCAAGTCATCACAGAACATGATCCCTAAACAGACTTTGGAGTATTCTGTACAAAATGGTCCAAAAACAGACCAATGAAATATGGTGGAAACATGAACTTCCTACTGAACTAGGCTAGTCGAAACATAAGGAGATAAAGCACACTGTTAAGACTTTTTTTTTTTTTTACATTTTTCATGCATTATTTTTATTCTTTATTCTACTAATCTTTTCCTAGACAACTTGCGCTAGCCCTTCAGTTTTCAGCATCTAAAGTGCTTTGCAAAGCTTAAAAACACCCTAAACACTCTCCAAGCTTTATAGACATTTGGTCCATATCTATCTTTCCCAATAAACTATAGACTCCACAAGGAGGACAAGGTGTTTGCCTCTCTTGTTTATTGCTATATTCCAGTTCTAGAAGACAGTAGGTACTCAACGCAAATTTGTTGAAGGAATCTTACCTTGTTCTTTTCATTAGTTTTTGATCTTTAATATGGACATTTTCTGTTTTATGTCCCTTTTATTATGACTGTTTTTCTCTTTCCTACTTAAGAGAGTTGTAGTACTTTCTGGCCTCCATTTCATTCCAGTTTTGTCTTTTATGTTCCTTTTGTGGACCCTCAATTTCAGAGGCAGCATGATGTATTCTCCACCTGCCATTGTCTATCCCTCTATGACTTTCTGAGCAGTTGCTTTCCATAGTTAAGGTGCATCTGGCTCTTTGGAGGCCCAAAATAGAATTAAAGGTGCCACTTTGAGAACATAATTCAAAATTATAATGCAAAATTGTAGATGAGCTCCTAGGGATAAAGAACTGGCCTCTGCTGACTGAACACTTTTCTGTCAGTTTCCCCTAGAAGTGGCGGGTGATATTGCCCAACCAAAACATCAAGAATAATTCTGAAAGCTACCCAAATTTAATTTTTAAAAAACATATAAGAAGAAGATAAAAGTTGTTTACAGGAGGTGTTATGATGATAGATAAGCAGGAGTGGGAATGAGGAGGTATGTTCTTCAGAAATTTGGCAACTGAAGCCAGTGTGATCATAAAAATCAGTTATAGCATAGTGGTTAACAACTTTTGATTTATATGGGTTTGGGGTTTATTCATGAGCTGTGCAACCTCAGGCAGATTACTTAACCTGTCGATGCTGCTGTTTGTTTGTTTTTTATTTATAAAATGCTTAACCACACAGGGCCTCTGCAATGATTAAATCTCTGATGCATGTTGAAGTATTTAGTACAGTGCTCAATTATGGCTTGTCTGAGCCATTAAAAAAGCTTTTGTCAAGGAATTGCAGAAGAAAAGGGAAGAGGAAGGAGGAGAATAATGTTAACTAATCCAGCTACCAGTTTCCTCAGCATTAGTCTACTTCTACATTACCCAAGCTGCACTACAAGCCAGTAAGCAATGAAACCAGTAGAATTTCTGGCTCTTGAGGGCCCTATTTCAGTGAATGAAGTGAGATGCTTATATTTCAGGCGCTGGCTATTGTCCCTGGTCAGTTCAAATGGGTCGCAGCAGATCAGTTGGAAATGAAACATAGGCAGCACATAACAAATCTCTCTCAAAACGGCATCATCAAAATGATGAGGGTTCACATTACCCAGACCACAGTGAGTTTGCTTTGGGGGCCCGTCACTGTTCTACACTCCATTATTGATGGTCTGTCTAGAAATCTAAAGAGAAAGCTTCGTTTGCTTCTGTGGTTCCTCTTGGGGAGCAGGAGAAGCTTGAGAAGCCCATTTTTCTAAGGCAGTTTGCCTACAAGCTATAGCCTATATCATGATGGTAAAATGATAAACACTGATGATCATCACACCACATTTGCATCTAAATTCGTAATGCAGAATGCATCCTATTTAGAAAACCCAGAACCCTTTTTTATTATTTATTTGTGTAACATGAAGCAGGGATCTGAACAAATAACCTTCCTCTAATGTTTAATGTTTAGGCGAGGCACTTGTTTTTTGCTTTTAGACATGTTCAAAATGTTCAAAAGTCCTGCTAAACACTATTTCTTGTTCTTGAAATACAATATTTTGAACTCTATTATTCTGCCTTCATCTGCTCCCCATGTAATCTCATAGCGTGGAGTAATTTAAAAGAAATATTGTTCCTATGTGACTTTCTTGTTCTAACTTAAAACCAAATTCAGGGCTCTTGTAAAGTTTAGAAAAGCTACCTCAAATATCTGAAGACTTAGCTGTATTCACCATATAGATTTTGTAACATTTATTCAAGTACTAAACTCTAGGTAGCTCATCCCATCCATTTCTCGAAACCTTGGCTCAACAGTTCAGCAGCTGTTTTAGATGGCAACGATGAGGTATGACCATATAAAACACTGCTCCCTGTTTCTTGCAAACCTTCAAAGCCAGTCTATGCCAGCTTAACTCTGGAAAGTCACTCTCAAGAAAGTCTGAGCAGGTATGGGAAGATTTCTAGGCAAAGATCTTACCATCACATAGTCAGTGTGTATTCAGGCTGGCTGGAAATTCTCTGACCTCTCCAAGAGCAGTTTAGGCTTACTGTTGAATTTCTGGTGTGTTCCTGGGACCCATTAGGAATGTATATCTAGATTTTACAGGACTTCCACAAATTGAGTGGAATCCCGGAGCCTGCTAGTATTACTTTAGAACTAAACTCATTTCCACAACATGGCAGGTTATGGTAATAGAGCAATAATTACTCATCTTCCTTACTTATTACTGTCATTTGAGGAGGAGGAGTTTCTTGCAGGTCCATTGAAAGTTACCATCTCTTTTGCCTCTGCCATCTTTGTTACCTTCTATTAATCTTGAATTACAGCATGTCTTCAATATGTGTCTGAGAAAACAATGCCCTTAATATATACCATTGAAAGTTATGCGTAGGTGTAAGTGTCACTTACCTGATAATCAAAGAGTGAAAGGGATAAAAGGAAGTGTAGCCCTGGCCAAACATGACACAGGATGAAGCCCCGCTAAGTTGCTCTTGGGTTTTGAGGGTGGAACTCCTTATTCAAACAGGGTAGGAGAAACTGTCTTTAAAATGCATGGCCAGCCACCAAGGCAAAGCACGAAGGATGCCGTTTAAATGGAGATTGTATCTCCGCAACAGCCAGTAAACTTTTTTTGGAAAGAAGTGTTCATCGAGGACTTCAAATCAACTTTGTATGTAAATGTATACTAAAAATAAGCCATGCATTATGGATGATAGGTACATGGCTCTGTCTCAAGGATTTTGCAGACTAGTTGGAAAGCAAGCCCCTTACCTACAAAACATTTCATCCAAACGTCCATTTCCATTTCCAACCAATGTGTTGTGCTGTATTTTTTTTTTTTTTTTTCCCTACAAGAGCCTCCAGACTAGCTGTCGGGGTGACAGACACTCTGCCTTATCACTAGCTCCATGTAGACCAACATATGGAAAAGTAAAAAAAGGATCTGCAGCCTAAACAATGTGCTTCTGTTGCTTGTTTCTGAGTGTTCTGTTGGGCTGGTGCTCTAACTGTCCCACTGATATGTTTTCTTGTCTTAAAAAGTGATGAAACCAAACATAAGTTAGAAAAGTATCCAAGAGGAACAAAGAAAAATGTGGAAAATATCTGTGGTCTCAAATGATATGTTTTCATTTGATTTCATTGAAAATATTTGCAGACCTAGAATATTTGAAATGTATGGCTCTCCCTTGGAAAATTTAACTTTCAATATAGGCTAGTTCCTCAGTAAAGAACTATAGGGGTATGACAAGATAACAAAACAGCAGGTGACAAGATAACAAAAACTGACTGTTTTGGAGAATATACTCTGAGCATTTAAAGTACTGGCATTATAGAGTCTCTTCCATTTTTAAAAATCTTGTTCTGCATATTTGGTCTTGCTTCTGGATTCAATATGTGGTCCTTCTCTATAGCCCTGGACCCAAACTAGGAAACTCCAGTTCTGAGCTGAAAAAATGTTGACCTCCATCCCTCTGTTTGGCTTTCCATCTGGGGTTAGGTCCATGTCCTGTGTGTTTGGCAGAGGGACTAGTACCTAGGCTAGGCTCCATTCTCTGTTATTTCTTCATAAAGCTGCAGAGGTTACCTGCTCCTACGAACATGATAATTTGGTTTTTTAAAATTCCATCGCGCAAGTGCAGCTAACTGGCTGCTGCCTCTATTGCACTTTTCTAAGCACTGATTAGATAAACTGAGATCCTTTCTCAGGGAAAGAAATTCTGACTCCATTCTTTGCCTCATTGCCTTAGTATGTTGGTGTAGGCAAGGGAGGCTCTGAGCACAGACCATCAACTTGTAAGAAATCCAGGGGAGGCCAAGATGACAGCCTCTGACACAGACAAGTGTGGCAGAAGGGTATTAATTATCCATAACTACAAGCATTTCCATGTGCGTGCTTTCCACCTGCTGGGCTAACTCTGTAATGTTCTGACTTTACCCACTGTGGGAATCACTAAAAGTCATCATCCTTGTGAACATTCTTTGAGCACTTGCAATGTGAGAACATTGTGAAAGGTGCTGGGAACCAAAGAGAAAAAAGGCAGATCTCCCTGCCTCCAAAGACTCACAACCTAGGTAGAAAGAATGAACACAAAATGCTAAGATACAAAGAGCACTGCACTTAGTGCCACATGAATGATTGAAATAATATGATTTGAGGAAAGGAAGTATTTCAATCTGGGAATGTGGCTCTACACAAATTTGAATGTCTTATTGGAATAGGGGATTAAGTCCTTGAGGACAAGGACTTTGGTCTTAGGCAAAGGCCCCGGGGGCTGCTCAGTGTCAATAAGCTAAAAACATGAGTTTTTTTTTTTTTTTTTATTCATTCAATCAGTGATTTATTCATGTTAATTCTTTTGTTACCATCTCCGTCCCTCCATCCTGTAGTAAAACATCAGGTTTTTAAGTAGTAGATTCAGATTTGTGCAAATTGGAGTTGTATGCACTTTTTTCATAGAAGAAACTAGAATTTTACAGGGGTTCACCCCATCTCAATGTGTGCTGAGTTGGGCTGTGCAGGAGCCACGTAGATGAAGCTGCTGAGGCCCTTGTTTGCACAGGGAAGCCTTGATAGATAAGAAAAAACACTGAGGCTGCAGGCTTCTGCTTTGAACTGTGCAGATGCAAGATGTGCAAAGACTGTTACAAGCCCCCTGCTTTGACACAGATAAGAGAAACAGAGAGAAGATAGAGGCTTGAGTTGGAAGGCCGAGAGCCTTGGGAAAAGCAATGTTCATGCATTTCAACCAGCAAGGCTTCCAGCAACCAGGAAGTGCAAAGAGCCAGAGAGAGAAGGAATACCAGTAAGAACTGTAAATTCAAAGAAGGGAGAGGGATATAAACTGGTATAGAAAAAGCCAGAAACCTTAAGAATCAATTGGACTCCTAGGAGAATCATTCTTGCCTGGAGACCTCATACCCAGAAAGAGAATGTGAGCTATGAACTTTCTGAACCGCCTTCTGTGTCTCCAGCCATTCCCACCCTGGCTGCAGCCTAATAAACTCATAAGCCCATGGTGCCCGGTTGACCTGTCAGTTCTTAATAAAATTTGATTGCAGTGAAATTGCATTGCTAATCCCCCAGAAATTGACCCAGGGTTGACTTCACTCCTTCAGATTGTATAAAAGGATTCAGTGTCCCCAGAATCATACACATTTCCAGGTGAATCAAGGGGCTTGGTGCTTTGTTCCATTTTGGGGAAGCTGATGCATTCTGGGAGACAGAAATTCTTTAAGCATTAAGTTTGTCTTGTTCTAGCCCAAGCATGATAGTGGAGCCTTTAGTAAATTTTTAACTTGTCATTAAAAATGCCTTTCATATCAGAATTTTCAAGGGCACTGACAGCTGAACAAAAAGAAAAAACAGGCATAGGAATTATAAAAATAAGCAATCATACATTCTGAACACAAAAGGAAAATGCACCTTCTTTCAGGGTGTTTCAAGAAATAAAGAAATGTATTTTTCAGAGAGACTGCTATTAAGGACACCTATAAACATATCAGCCATAAGAGTATTGCTTTGCCATTCTTCTTGTAAAGAGGAAAAACAAATGAAGTTGGCAAATGTGAAACTTACAATGTGTTTTCAATTCCAGATCATGGCACTTTTATCCTGAAATTTAGGAAAGATAACTTTTAATTACAGTAATAAGAACCACATGGGCAATGATTGATGTGCGCCTGATGTGTTCTATTCCTTTATTAATCTTTTTAATTAGAAGCAAAAGAATGTTTTATCTGCCAGGAAGAAGATGAGATGGGCAGTGATGCTCTCTCATACTTACGAGACTGCAAAGCCTGATTGCTCACCAAGAGTTCAGTGCTCACCTGTGACCACAAGGTGAGGAGCCCAAAGCCGGGAACATTTGTTTCCAGCTGGGAATGGCTTTTCTTACATCTCTTGCTGCAAATCTTCTGCATGAAGAGCCATTTTTCCCCCTTTCTATTGGATTAGTTTTTGCTGGCATTGTTAAAACTGAGGAGTTAGGGAGGGAATTTAAATTGTTGCCACACCAGTGGTGGGAGTTCACATGTACAGTGAAACTAAGAATGAAGAAGTGAAATGGTAGTATCAAGGAAGCCAGAAAGGGAGCCCAAAGTATGATGAAAGCATGTCAGAAAGTACAGTTAGGCTACAGAAACAAAAATAATGAGATCAACATTAACTGGGGTTACAGGCTTATGACAAAGCCAGAATTGACAAAATAGGAAAACAGGATTGGGAAGAATGAGAAATCAACAGTATGAAGCATGATGTAACCCTCTTTTGAACTTTAAAGGTTGCTGGAGTCCATACTTTGATCTTTATGCTACAGAATCACATATTCAGCCAACGAAGTCTTATTGAGATCCTACTATGCATCAGGCATTGTGCTGGGTCCTGGAGATGCTATTCATAGGAAGACAACCTGGAAGAGTCATAGCTTGTAAGTGGTATAGGCACATATGTGAATATGGAAACACAACAAAGAAATTGTCTAACTGCCTGGTGGTGTAGAGGTCAGGGTAAACATGGCAGAACGAGCACATGAGCTGACTCTTGAAGAATAGGAATTATCTGGGTGGATACAGAGGAACCTTGTGAAGCTATGAAGCAGCATTTCCTGTTGCGAAAACTACACATAGTTGGGGGCGTGGGTCTAAATTGGGTAAATGGTGCACAGTGAGGCTTGAGAGGCAGGCAGAGGCCAAATTAAGGAGGGACCTCATGGTGTGGGTGATGGAACTCCACCAAGGAAGCTTAAATAAGCAGCCATTAGAGTGCAGGGGTTAAGAGGATAAGCTGTAAAGCCAGAGAGACTCTGGATAATAGATTCACTCCTTACTAGGCACCCACATTGTGCAGCATAAATAACATAGACTTGTGTCTGAATCCTAACTCTAAGCCATAGTTTACTTGTAGGGAAGTAGGGAACACACCTCCCTAAGAGTTTCGGTGAAGATAAGACAATGAGATATGTAAAAGTGTCTGACATACAGTAAGTAGAAGCTTAATAGGTGTTACTTCCAATTGCTTGTCGAATTCCTGGATCAACAGAGATTTGTTACAGGGAACTTCAATTTTAAAAGCGCACATCATTTTCTGACATCAGTATGCTAGCCCCATTTAGCAAGAGTTTGAAGGGAAAAATGGACAGAAGTTCAATTCCAGATTTTCTAATGAATTTAAACGGTACCCAAGCAGTTAAGTCATTCATAGATCACTTATTAAAAGTATTGCAGTCAGAACAGGTCAACCCAATAGACGCTTTAAAATCAAAAGAAGGCTTTGGGGAAGGAGTAAATCACTAAGAGCTGTACCAAGAGAAGAGTCTTCGTAAAAGATTTTGCATGATGACATTTATTAAAATAAGTAAGATCCCGCTTCTTCCCATTCAAAGCTGGTTTGGAACAATCTAGATAAACCTTCCCTTACACAGAAGACATATGTATTACAAAGTGAAGATGGTAAGAAAAGCAGGGCATAGCAGGTTTGTTGAGGTTGAAGACAAGTCTAAGCCAGAGCAACGGACGGTTGGACAATGCCGAGGACGGGATAGAAGCTGCTCTTGTGCTGTGTGGAAAAGCTTGGGGTGAAGGGACAACTCCCCAGTGGATGGAGAGAAGGGACCAGAGCTGGGAACTGCAAGATGGTTTTGTAGCTGTATCAGTGCACGCTGTTTGCCGACAGTATTTCTCCAATCCTCTCATCCTCCCGTTCTGGGGTGTTTTACTTGTTTTATGACCCAGTTCATGTTCTTGGACTTTGATCAGATGGGACACGGAGATAAAATAGATACATTCTGGCTTTTTTTTTTTTTTAATTAAAAAGCTTGAATTAGTGCTTTTGAGCATGACTCCTCCCCCTATTTTCTTTTCTTTCTTTTTTTTTTTAGTATTTGGCATACCTCTGTGTGTGTTGGGGCGAGGGGACAGCACCCACCACGGGTGTATTCCAATCCCTTTGAGTACATTATCACCCAAAGCAAATGTCAAACTGTCTTGGCTCTGTTTGTGTATATAATGACCTGGGGAGTCAAACTGTGGAGCCCTGCAAGAGACAGAAAATACAGGAAGAGAAAAACCAGCACAGGCCACCACATAGACAAAGAGACCTATTATTAAATAATCTTTTTCCAGATAACACATGGTCAGTTTCTTCATGAACCACTGTTGTCTTTACTGGGATTTGTTGTCAACACACCTCCCTCCTAGAACCAGGAAGTCTCCTTTATTTTTCTTTTGAGGAAACAAACCTAGCTTGCTCAAATTAAGATACACAGAATGAGGGCACAGTACTGGGGTCAGCATTCCAGGATTGTCAGCAGTGTCATTTGTAAGAAGTGCCCTGTATAAGGTCATAATGAAATCACGAAGCAACTAACATTCGTGAGAGCAGCTGCCCTCTGACTTGTGTTTTAGGGGGGGCTGAGACTCACTCACTATCTTCTTTTGTCAACTTTCTTGGCCTACTCCTTCTCACTACTTCTGAGTTGAGCAGACCAACCTCTGTCTCTACACAGACACAAGTGGCACGTGCTGATTCTCGAGGGTATGTTAGACATGCCCATTGGAGTGGTGAAGATTCTGAGATGGTATGCAATGAGAACCTTACTTAATCCAGTCTGTCATGTAAAATTGAGTAAGCTCCAGTTTTGTGGGACTTAGAATAGAAATCAGTGGTTAAGCATATTTCCAAAATATTCTGATTCTTCATGCTTCAGCAAGAAAAGCTGGTGGAAGAGACAATGTAGGGTTTCTGAGGGGTTTTGACACCTAAATTCTGCCATATCAGATGCCATCTACTCCTTTATGGTCAGGTCTGCCCTAGACAGTTATATAGGATACCTGTGTGTACACCTGTGACAAATGCACTTCTTGGTTGCTCTCCTCTTCATCTTCTACTTTTAGTTCTGCACTTCCATCACAGACAGTTCTCCCCATTCTTCACCAGGTGTTAAATATTTTGTTTGTCTGAAGTTTAGGCTTTAACTCTAGACCATTTAGATTATTTTGAGTTTTAGCCAGCATAGAACTGCTCCAAGACTAACTTCATCTCTTAAAGATTGCTGACTTGATGGAAATTTGGAAGCCTAAAAGGAACTATGGAAAATGTTTTGACTTGTATTTTTCCAACTACTTCAGTCCTGCCAACTGAAGATCAGTGGGAAGGAGGATAAAAGCAAAGCCCTGGTTAATTTAATCCCATCCAACTCATCTATCTCAGGATCTTATTAATTAATAAGTCATGTTATTCAACAAACTTATTGAGTACTTCTAGGCTAAGTAGCATGCTTGGAGTTATGGATACAGAAATTGGTAAGACATAGTCTCTGATAGATCAGTAGTTCTTGGTTGAGGATTTTGAATCTACGTTTCTAACAAGCACATCAGGGGATCTTGATGTAGGTGGTCTGAGGACCAATTTTATTAAACACTGGTTAGTGATGATTCAGTCTTCCCAAATCCAAATTTATTTTCAAAATAGACAGATGAAAGTAGAGAATGTTAAATATCTTTCCATTCTGATGTCTAGTCCTGTCTACAACATAGATCTTGAGCCTAAATGGTGAAGGTTTTGGTAAACAGAAAGCATATGTTGACAATATCTCAATTGATATTAATGGCCCCAAATGAATCATCTGTTAGTGTTAAGAAGTGTAAAATTTAGGTCCCCTGATGTCACCAATCTCTTTCTCTATATGTTGCCCATAAAAATCCTGTTGCTTTTACATTTTTTTAGAAATAGTGATAACCCAAATGCTAAGGACGGAGAGAAGGAGGGGTGATTCTCTCATCTGCCTCTTGTGCCTCCACATTAGTGAAGGCAGCAGATCTGAGCAATTTGTGTAACTCTTTTTGGTCATGAGAAGAAACAGCTTTCTCCAGTCTTGGCATTGGTTTCTAATGTTCTGCTTTTGCCTGTAATTAGAGTGTTGATTTAAATCCTAACAAAGGCACAGGACACTCTGGACCTGCTGAGGGAAAATAGAAGGCTCTGCTCTTTTAAACAAGTATCTTTTGGACTGGACATGGAGAACTCCAGGATATAATTGTAAGTGTGCCCCAAGCAAAACATAGTCCACATTTTCAGATCTTGGAACAGCTGTTTGGTGAGGGCATCAGTTCAGCCCAAACAGATAAAGATACAATAACGGTAGTGTGTGCATGGAGTATTACATTAAAGTGTTACCATATAACCCTATAATCACATAAGCATATCTGTTTAAACAGGAGAGCTTTAACCTTTGAGGATCTAACACTTGAGATTATAGTTATTTATGAATGAGTGACCCAAAGAGCCCAGGCATCTGATCTGTAGGGTCAACATTCAGCCAGTACCCATCAGTTCATCTCTACTGGTTGCTCATGGCTGACATCTATTCTGATTGGCTGAGTGTCTGTTCTGATCAGTTGATGGGACTCATTGGGCTTCACAGATTTTTAGTGTCATCATTGTGATTTGTGATTTAGTAGAGAAGTGCTATTGAATCTCACTTATTATGAGTGAATGGAACCAGCTGGGTTACTATTATCTGGTATCTAGAGTGGTCTCATATTTTTCAACTAAACTTCACAAAAGAATGTTTTACTGATGTCTGCAAAAACAATAATTTTCAAAGTTTGAGATATATTTATCAGTACTGTGAAGAATCTGCTAAACTGTACTTTAAATTAGGCAAACTCAGCTTGTTTACATGTTTTAAAACCTGGGCACACTACGGTTATTCTTTACAGTCTTCCTACCAAATGCAGTTATAAAGGGTCTCTGTAGAATCTCCCTTGGTTTAAAAACTGATTCCAACAACTTGCTCAACTGGCACAGGGATACAATGACAAATAAGACAGACACAGTCCCTGCTGTTATTAAGTTTATATTCTAGTATCTTGAATCACATTAGAGTACCAAATTTATAATATATTTCCATTACCTCCCCAATCATCATAGGACTTACCACAGCTATTGCTATGGTTGCTGGTGACACTTTACTTTTATCACAACTGATTAATATTTGTGAATCAATTACTATATATTTTAATCACTTAAAATGTATTAATATAATCTACCCAATAACACTGTAAAAGAAGTATTATTACCAAACCCTTTTTGCATATTGGGAAATTTAGACTCACAGAACTTAAGTTGTTGATTCAAGGTGACAAAGTTAATAATGATAAAGCCTCAATTGCAATTCAAGCAGTCTTACTCCAGAGCCCATGAAGGTATTACCTAACATGAGTCAACAATGAGTAAATAAAACTTTAACTGTAAAGGAACTAAACTTAGTTTATGCTATGTGGTTTCCTTTGTTTAACTGCTGAGAGTCAGGCTAAAGTTACTGCCTTTTCTGGTTAGAAAGGATGCTAGAGCCCTCACAGAGGAGCCAAGAAAAAGTTTCCTAAGCAAGATCTCTGACTGAAGACCATCCAGTTAGAGGTTGATTGTGGAGCACCTGTCACATCATGAGCCAACCTGTTTTACTCACAGAGGTTTAACTTTGTAGACTGGTTTTCTCCCTGAGGCACTGAAATATTCTTTTTGGTAACTTTCATCCATGGGGCTACTTTTCTCATTAGGGTGGTCCAGAAGAAGTTCACTCTATTTTGTTAGATCTTCTTTCATGGCTCTAGCTCTGAATTTTCTCTTTTGCCAGCCATTTATCAGAGATGTCATTGACGCCTACGGCCAGATTTTCCCTGCAGATGTGATTCACAATATGCGTACAATATTGGCCTTCACAAGGGTGTCTCCTTTTGGTTAAAATATAGCATGCATATATATATATATATTTAGAGTCTTGCTCTGTTGCTCAGGCTGGAGTGCAATGGTGTGATCTCAGCTCACAGCAACCTCTGCCTTCTGGGTTCAAGTGATTCTCCTGCCTCAGCCTCCTGAGTAGCTGGGATTACAGGTGCCCACCACCATGTGCGGCTGATTTTTGTATTTTTAGTAGAGATGGGGTTTCACCATGTTGGTCAGGCTGGTCTCGAACTACTGACCTCGTGATCCACCAGCCTTGGCCTCTCAAAGTGCTGGGATTACAGGCGTGAGGCACCACGCCTGGCCAAAACATAGCTAATATTTTTAAGTTGGGAGATTTTTATATGAAATAATGAATCCCCATTTTGGATAATGATGATACTCTCTAGAAGCACTTTGACCATTTTGCTACATAGCATCAATTAGCTAAATAGCCACTGCTTCATTAGATGGGGCAGCCTCCCCTCCTCTTGGTCCTCTCAATGACTCATCATTTGCTTACACTTTTATTTTTCTAAAGATGAAACTTAATATTTCTTGGACTAATTTCTCTATCAAAGGATGGATGAATGAAGAAGGACTGAGACGTCTGCATTTTCAAGAAAGAAAGGAAAAAGAATCATTATTTAAGGCAGTGAAAACTATTCTTTATTGCTGCCCCATTTTACTCACCTTTATTACTTGCTTGGCTCCTATACAGCTTTTGAGTCATAACCCATGCTTTAGTTTTGTTTTTCCTATCCCATGTTTGCCAGCCCCTTTCCACTGTTCTTACCCTCCCCAAAGCACTTCAGTGTATTCATGTGCTTCTTCTCCAGGTCTGCTTTCACCAGCACAGAATGCATGGGTCTTTGAACTAGAATGCAAGTTTGCAATTTAAACTTCTTCTTGAATTCCCCTGCTATTCATCAACCAAAATTTTTTTGTCTACTTACCACATGTTAAGTGTCAAGACAAAAAAGTGAAATTCATCCAGATAATTTTTTGAGGCTTATAGAAAAATGATAAGGAGACAAATCTTCAAGATGCGACATGGCAGGGTGAGGTCAGGGTCAGGTCTTAGAACACAAAATGCAGAATTTCCCTGAGATGAAGACCTGAAATCCCAACAGAGGTGTCAAAATGTCATCAACCAAATTAGAGTCTCAAAAGAGCATCTTCAGGCATCGCATTTTTAGGGAAAAAAAGTGGTATTTAATAACTATAACTGGGCAAGAGCTCATCTTTATAGCCCATTATATTGATAGAAAGAGCATATAATGACCCCTCATTGAAATCTAAAACCTCCAATTATTTTATTATTGTTATTTTATATCTATTGAGTTCCAGCTTTAATTTTACCCAGTTGGTCCTATGGATGCAAATGTCTTTGTTGGTGTAGAATTTAATTTAGGCTTCTTTGTGACCTAATATTTAAAATGCCTTTTAAGTTTGGCATTTCCTTGCCTCTCCCAAACACACACACACACACCCCTACCAAAGACACACAAATCTATTCCTTTCCTTGGTACACCTTATTTTTTCTATTATTTTTGTAACAGAAAGAAAGGATTAAACTTGCTGGGAGAACCAAAAAGAAATATGGCTTTATTCTAATCAGCTATTAGAATAGGACTCTTAGTTTTATTTACATCTACTATAGATAAATAATTTGTACTGTAACTTATTTTGTTCAAAAGTAAGTCAAATTTTGTTCCTTCATTCCCTTAATTTCAACTCCAATTTGCCAGTAACTTAATAACATATTTCAGGGGAAAGAAACTAAGATAGGAGCATCATGTTTTTAAATGGAGCAGGCTGACCACAGAGTGCCCATACTACACCCTCACTTTCTGGTAGTGTAGAAATGTCTGTTGCATCCTGAGAATTTAGCTTCTGAAACAGCATCTACATTTCTATCCCCATAAGGTAAGAAAATAATGTCATGATTAATTATTACCATTATTATTTATGGAATAACAATGGTGGATGTGAGTGGGGGGCTTTAAAGGCATCTCTACAATCACAACTGACTTGTGTACCCACTTTCTCACGGAACATTCAAACTCTTCGGGTGATTTGTTCAAAGTTTTCATTAATTTATGGAGTGCAGGGCACTTTGGGAGGCCAAGGCAGGAAGATCACCTGAGGTCAGGAGTTCAAGACCAGTCTAGCCAACATGGCAAAACACAGTCTCTGCTGAAAGTACAAAAAAAATTAGCCAGGCGTGGTGGCAGGCACCTGTAATCCCAGCTGCTTGGGAGGCTGGGGTAGGAGAGAGGCAGGAACCCAGGAGGTGGAGGTTGCAGTGAGCCAAGATTGTGCCACCACACTCTAGCCTGGGCGACAGAGTGAGACTCCATCTCAAAAAATAGATAGATAGATAGATAGATAGATAGATAGATAGATAGATAGATAGATAGATTTGTGGAGTGTCAACTATGTGTACTAAGTATTTGAGACAGAGCAAGAAGGTCATGCCATTTGTCCTCATGAAGCTTCAAGACTAGAAGTTTCTGGGATATTCATATTCAGAAGTTATGTTCAAATATTTAGCAATAGTGCAGGCCCTGCCTGGTCAGTACAGATGCCTTACAAATCAGAAAGGACTCCAGATGGTATATCCTATTGATGCACAAAGGCTGAATTATCAGCTTCAGTCCTATCCCCCAACTGGTGACTGTTTTTTTCTTAAAAAAAAGATTTTAATCTATTTTTTTTGAAAGGATATCCAAAATCCTTGAGAAAGTAAAGGAAAATGTAACCTAAATTATGTGCAGTGTTGTTTTCTCCTTTCTTCTTCTACCCAGCTGCAATGGGCTCTCTTCTCTTCCTGACAAAGCTTGATCATCTATTTTGAAGAACCATCCTAAACTATCACCAACAGATTTCACACAATCCCTGTAGAGTGGCTCAGAATTACTATCCAGCAAAGTGAATTAGCTCAAGATCTTTCAATAGATTTTATTCCAATGTCAAAGGCAATATTAAGTTTGAAAGAAACTCCCAAACACACACACACACACAAACACAATCTTCTTTTCAAACATCTGTTTTTTCTTTGCTCCTCTATCTATCACTGTCTCTTTTCTGCCTTCCTTCACTTTTTTATTCTCAATAAAATATAAATGAAGATACCAAGAGAGAACTCTAGGAGAAGATGCAGGTGGAGGGGACAGAAAGTTGTAGCTTGTCCCTTGAGGTAAATGATCCTTTTGAAAGTTATCAACAACAGATAGTGGGGAGAGAATGTAGCTAGAGGTGAGGAAGTGGCTGTCAATATCTTCTTTACATTCACATCTTTATAATTCTATTCTTTTAGAAAATTATATTATCTTTAAGTGGCAATGAATAGAAGTATTCTAGAATAGCTATAGTATGCATTATTTATAGTTATTTTAAAAACAATTGATAATAATTATTTATTGTAATAGGAACACATACATATAATTTACAAAAGCATTTTAAAATTATTTTTTGAAATGACTCACAAGGCATCAAAATAATGTTGTACCATACTTAAAAACATAACAGGCTAGAATAACAAGAAAAAAATACCACAATGAACCAAAATGAAAAGTATTTTAAGAACTGTTAAACACTGTATGTTCTTCACAATGCTTTTAAAAAAACTTTAGTGAGGCATGTTTTACATATCATAAAATTCTCCTATTTCAGGAGTATAATATAAAGACTTTTGTTAAATTAACCAAGTTGTATAATCACCACCATAAGTTAGTTTCAGAATGTTTTTTTTTATCCCAATAAGATCCTTCATGTCCATTTACTGTTCATCTTCTTTTCTACTCAGTGTCTCAGGCAACCACCACATACTTTCTATCTCTACATAATTGCTTTTTCTGGACATTTGATATAAGTGGAATCATATAATATGTGGTCTCTGATGTTGGCTTCTTTAACTTAGCATAATGCTTTTAAAGTTTGTTCCTGTTAGTGTATGTATCAGTAGTTTGTTCTTTTTTATTGCTGAGTAGTATTTCATTGTATAGATATTCTGCATTTTGTCTATTAATTCACCAGTTGATGGACATTTTGGTTATTTCCAATGTTTGGCTATTGTGAGCAATGTTACTAAGATTGTGACTCACGTGGAAGCTTGGCTGAATGTGTATATCTTAATAGCTCTTAGGCTGTTACCTAGAAGTAGAAAACCTGGGTCATATGAGACAGTGAATTACAGCAGGAGAAGAAAAGTAAAGTATTTGAATTCAGCCATATCTCAGTTTCAGCTACAACTCTTGTGTTATACTGTGTATCTCTATGAAGAAAAATTTTTTACCTGTAAATTGGAGATACAGTATCTATCACATTGAGTTATCCTATGATGCAAATAATGAACTATAAGTAAAATTTTCAAGTCTAAAACAAGGCACTTAGCTATTACTTAGTATTTGGTAGTTATCAACATTGGAACACTGCATTTAGGAGGGAAGAATTTAAGATCATAATTCTTCTAGAATTACAAGGGCACAAAAGTGGCCATGTTTCAAACCAGGCTTGATCATTTATTCACTGTGGACATGAGTAGATAACTTCTGTGTGCCTTTAGTTTCCTAATCTGTATAATCAACCTTACAAATTTCCTTGAAGGATTAGGTAGGATCATATGGGCGAAAGCATTTATTGTGGATCTGGCCCACTTTAAGGTCTCAGTAAATGGTCACCATAAAATTATTTTGGGTAGCTTTCTTTATATGTTTCCTTTCTCTGCAACTTTATTCTTCAAATGTGTAAGCATTTGCAGCAGGAAGGTGGCCAGTCATACAGTCTTCCTTTCATAGGTTAGGAAGACTGAGCTTCAGAATGACAAGCATTGTAATAAAAATGACAACTAATATTTATTGAGCTTCCACTAATACGTGAGCCACTAAGATGATCGTTTTATATAGTTGTTACACAGAATCTTTCTAAGAACCCTATTAGTTGCTAGACGGTCCTTCTACAGGTGAAGAAACTTTGGTCTGTTGAGATTATGGTCTGTAGAGACTAAGTAAACAAGGGACAGAACCAGGACCAGGCTGTTTATCACCAAGACCAGAATCTAGCCATTTGGCTCTAACGTCCTGTGTTCTACGCAAGGAATGAGCTCAACTCATCTGACTCCCGGCCCACTTGGGCTCTGTAATACATATGCACTCTGTGAAATGTGATTTTAAAATCACGTTAAATCTGATTCTTGCCCTTCTTTCCTCCCATCTTGCCTGTTCAATAGAGTTGGTGGGAAATCCAACCTCAGTTAATTTTCTGGAGTTCTTCTGTGCCTTGAGCTTACACAATTTGAGAAATAAAGAAATAAGGGAAGGATATTTTATCCTCTTGCTTTCAGTCCATCCTCATCACTGCTGAACTGTATGGCATCGACACTAGTCAGCAGCTAGCAAGTTCTTTGCTCATGCCATCCACCTCTTCTCTCACGCCCCTTTACTGGAGACGTTTTGACTCTCGTGGCCTACGTACTTAAGATTCCTTCCCATCTTCAGTTATCCATGCACCCACGCCCATCAGAGATCCCACCACCTCTGGGAAGCACCACCTCTCCACACCTTCAGCATCAGAGGAATCTCTGCGGTTGGGCCACGCCACACCTTTCTTCTCTTTTCAAATAGACCCTTAAAGAGTCCTGGTTTTACAAAGCAAAACTCTCTCAACTCTCTTCTGAGAAAAGGGAGGCTAAAACCCAACAAAATCAAAAGCCTTGGATACCCTCTTTAAAAGAATTCCTAATATTTCATGGTAAACCCATAAGACATCATTAATTCTGAATGTGGTTATTCTACCACATTAAATTTTCAATAAATCACTCTGCTACAGGTATGCCAGGTATTTGGAAAAGTAGATCAGAGAGGAAACTGTCACTCTGCTGATATTTTACAGTCTCTGAAGGGGCCTAGCATTTGACTAAATCTTTGATTCTTAATACACAAAACGATGACATTGTAACGGGAAGTATGTGTCTGAAGCCCTGGAGTTACTAATGGTAGGAATAGTTGCTGGCATAAGTGTAAGTCTAAGTAGAGCAACTTTTTTCCTCTTAGATTCCTATTTTTCTTTTCCAAGGTGTATTTCTCTGTTTTTCCAATTATGTTTAGTGACATAATTAAAAAGTAGCAAAATGGTTGTCAAAGTTGCTAATTATATAATTATGAGAATTTAAAGTAGCCATATAAAGAGTGGTTTTAAAAAGGAAAATGAACTCACTTGTTCTAGTTAGAAAATATTGAGAGGTCCTGCAACCAGGCTCTGCACTGCTGGTCTCCGTCCTGCATTCCCCTTTAGAGGACATTGTCATTCAGTCATTAGTATCTTAGGGGATGGCAGCAAGGTCATCATGCTCAGTGCAAAAAGCTGTGTGCCTCAGCTAAGGTCTTGAATGGGTAGAAAGCTTGGGGTAGGTTGTCCTGGGAAAGAGACTCTACGATTTCCATGAAAACTTGGAACCTTTTTGAGACTATTATTCTGATCCTACTAACCTGTGAAGCTCAATAAATTGTATATGGCATGGAGCCAATCCTAGAGAGAAATCGGCTCAGCATCACTTTCATCACTAATGTGTCTCTTTATCTGAAAGAGCTTTAAAATGGATGTTTTAACAGCATTTTAGGACATATAGGGCTGAACAGGTGATATCGTTCCCCAAAAGGTTATCTTCCTTCAGCACAGAAAAGTTGGTTAACATCGGACAAAGTGCACTTAATAGATGTATTTAGCCCCCATTAAAGGTCAGGAAATATTTCTTTCTTCGCTTGCTCCTTCCTTCTCCCCTTTTTTCTTCCTTTCTTTTTCCTTCTCCTGTATTCAAATGCCTTTTTAAATTAAAAATGTTCTAAATTAAATATTACACACAAAAGAACATTTGGAATACATAGTAAGGTTTAAAAACTAAAAATAGTTAATTATAATGTATTGTAAACTTGAAAATTGCTAAGAGAGTAGATTTTAAGTGTTCTCATCACAAAAAATAACCCTAAAAATAAAACAAACATCCATGAAACCTACTACAGAGCTTAAGGAATAGAAAACATTTTTGAAGCTCCTCTGTACCCTCATATTTCCCTAGAAGTAATTCCACCCCTAAATTTTATGTTTTATATTTCTCTAATTTTTATAGGCTTGCTACACATGTATTTCTCCCTAAGCAATATACTGTATAAGAATTGTATTGTATTCTTTAGATCTAAGAATTCATTGTGTGTGTAACATTTGCCTTTCTCATCTAACATTCTGTTTTTGAAGCCCATCTAAATTAATGCCTGTAGGCAAAGTTCATGTATTCTCACAATATATAGTATATATACAGTGAGATATATAGATACATAGATGGAGACTATTCATAGTATAGAATATATATGTCAGAATATATAGTATTCCACTGGGTAAGTACACCAAAGTTTTTTTGTCCACTTGTCAATGAATATTAAGGATTTGGCTAGTGCTTTTCTTTGTTCATTTTTGGTTTGTTCTTTATTGCAATCAATTGGCTATGATTATTCTTGTGCATATATCCTAATTTATACTTGCAAAAGTTTTTAGTGCATCAGTTCTCAAATTTTCTGACCTCACTATCCCTTTTCACTCTTGAAAATTGTTAAGGATAACTAAGGGCTGTTGTTTACATTGATTGTATCTATAAAACTTCTTACAGTATTAGCAATTAAAACTCAGAAATCTTTGAATGTTTATTAGTTTATTCAAAAATAATAACAATAATCCCATTAGATGTGGCTATAAACTGAATGTTTGTTTCCCACCAAAAATTCTTTGGTTGAAGCACTAATCCCTGATGTGATTAGGTCACGAAGGAGGAGACCTCATGAATGAGATTAGTGCTTTTATAAGAATGGATGAGAGAGAGATGATCTGTTCTCTGCCATGTGAGAATACAGCAATAAGCTGTCCTTCTGCAAGCCAGGAAGAGCGCCCCAGGAACCAGATTTGCAAGCTTCTTGATCTTAGACTTACCAATCTCCAGAACTCTGAGGAACAAATATCTGTTGTTTAAGCCATCCAGTCTATGTTATAGCACCCTGAACTGTGTAGACACATGTTTAAATCAGTAACATCTTTATTAAAGTTGACTTTTTTTTCCCAAAATGAAAAAAAAAAAACAATAATAAAAGAATGACATTATCTTCGGTTTCGGTAAATCTTTTCAATGCCTGGCTTAAAGAACAACAACTAAATTCTCATATCTGCTCTGTATTCTGTCTGTTGGGTTTGTTGTTTGGCTGAAGTATGTGAAAAACATTGGCCTTGCACAAATATGTAGTTGGAAATAAGATGAGCTCTCAGACCTGCTGGAAAGTTTCTCACAGCATTACTTTGAGGACCACTGCTGATGAGTTAAATTGCTTTTCAAGGTAATATCAAATTGTTTTAAAAAGTGATTGTGTCAGTTTATACCCCTACTCACAGTGTATACATGTTCTTATCACCCTTGCCTTTGAAGCCATTTAACATTGCCAGACTTGTATCATTTAAAATCTTCTGAATAGGAAAATGGCATCATAAAGTGGATTTAATTTTATCTGATGAATAAGAAGTTGAATATCTCATATATGTTTTTTAAGGACTATGAATGTTTTCTCTTACATAAAATACTAACCTACTCTTTTGACCATTTTAATATTGAGTTATCATTTTTATTGATTTGTTCTTCTTATATTTTGGATATATACTGTCATCATTTATAGGTATTAAAGAGTATCTTTCTCCAAAGAAATGTATAAACTTTTATCTTATTGATCTGCCCTTTTGAAAAAAGGTAGAGTTTAAGAAAATCTTTCCTATCCTAAGGTCATAAATATGTTCACCTATACATTTTTCCAAAAGTTTTTTTTTTTTGTTTCCACATTTATGCCTTTAATCCACCAAGAACAGTATATATTGTGAAGTTGGATTTTGGCATATCTATAACCATTAGTCCCATTCTAGTTTATTGAATTGCTCATGCTTTCCCTACTGATTTGCACTGCTAGTTTTTTTATACATCAAACGTCATACTTGTTTGAGTGTCTATCTGAGTTCTCTATTGAATCCATCACTCTATGTGTCTGTTTCTCACCAATACCACAAAATCTTTATTACTTTAACTCTAAGAAGTTTTGATATATGATAATGCTGATTCCTCCAATTTCTTCTTTAGGAACATCTTGATCGCTATTGTTCTCTTATTTTGCCATATACATTTCAGAGTCACTATACAGTATCCATACATTTGAAAACCAAAACCAAAACCAAAACAAAACAAGAAAAGCCTTGGAAATGTGCTTGGCATTACATTCAATCTATAGATTAAACTGGGGAGAATCGACTTCCTTATAAAATTAAGTCTTGCTATCCTTGAGTATAGTATACCTCCATGACTTTTTGGTCTTTATTACTATCTTTGAATAAATCCAAAACTAACATTTCCATAAAGTCTATGCATGTCTTCTGTTAGATTTATTCATGCTCTCCTATATTTTGTATTGTTATTATAAATGATAGCCTTTTTAAATTCTAAATTTTTAATTATTTCTGGTATAGAGCAATATAACCAGCTTCTTATATCTGGCATTTTAGTAAACCCTGTTATTCCTTGTAGATCATTACGCCCTTAGTCTATTATAAAAATGTTCCTTCTTTTCCAATATTCTATTGCACTGGATCCATGAGCATCTTGATAGTGCAAGCATCTTGATGAGAGCTTTAACTATAATGAGGAATAGAAGTGTTGACACCTGGCATGTTGACAGTTTCCTGAATTTAAAGAAAATGCTTTTAAAATTTACCTTTAAGTATCATAATTGTTATAGGATTTTTGTAGATATTCTTTTCATGAGTAAAAGTTAAATCTTACCAAATGCTTCTGCATCTATTTAGAAGATTTTATGGCTTTTCCTTTTTAATCTGCTAAATATGATAAAGTTTGTGTTAATAAAATTTCTAATTTTAAACCACACTTAAATTTTTGTGATAATCGTGGATTTTATATATTTTTCCTTTTTATACGTGGCAGGATTCCATTTGTTTGTTTTATTTTGTTTTGTTTGAGATTTTGCATTGATTTTTATTTTTTTTTATTTTTTTTATTTTTTTGTAATTTTTTTTTTTATTATACTTTAAGTTCTAGGGTACATGTGCATAACGTGCAGGTTTGTTACATATGTATACTTATGCCATGTTGGTGTGCTGCACCCATCAACTCGTCACTGACGTGTGATTTGCCCATCTCATCCAGTCGTCATCTAGTGCTTGTTTTCAGTATACACTAATCACATAATGTGACTTGGGGCATGTTCTTTCCTATTCTGTTCTCTGACATATTTTATGTGTAAAAATTATGTGTTCCTTGAATATTCAGTATAAGAATTCTGTAAAACCACCTGATCTTTGTATTTTCTTGATGGGGAATTTTTAACCTCTGCTTTAATATTTCTAGCAGTTAATATGTTCCCTCTTTAGTTTTTTTCTCTTAGCTTGTTTGGTTTTGCTTTTCCTAGGAATTTATTCCTTTCAACAATGTTTTCAAATGTATTGCCAGAAACTGGTTGATATTATTCTTTTAAATTTCTATAGCTATTGTTGTAATGACCTCCTTTACTTCCTCATATCGAAAAGTTTTAGTAGTATCTGGTTAGTCTAGTCTGAGTTTTATGAATTTTGTCATCTTTTGAACAACCAACCTTAGGTTTTACTTATTTTTCTCTTTATATTTGTTTCCTATTTCATTAATTCTTGCTTTTATCCCTCTTATTTCCTTCATTTTATTTTCTTAAGGTTTACCTTGTACTTTTTTTCTAACTCTATAATTTAGATAAAACTTACTAATTTTGAACTTTCCTATTTTTCTAGTGTTAACATGTAAGGCTATAATTTTTCCTCTAAAGACCACATTAGCTGCATTTCTCAAGTTTTAAACACCTATTACATTTAGTAATTTAATTATTATTCTATACTAAGTATTTTATAATCTCTATTATAACGAATTCCTTGACTCATTATCCATCTATAGTTGAATGTTTTTGAAACCTGCTTTATGGCCTAGTGGGTGGTTGATTTTCATATTCAATAATTAGATACCATGTTTTATACAAGTCTTTTAGATAAAGTTTGCTAAGTATGGCTTTCAAATCTATATTCTTATTCTTTTCTGTCTACTTGATCTAGCAATTGCTGAAAGAATTGTACTAGAATAACCTCCAATGAAAGCTGATTTATCAGATTCTTCTTGTCCTAACATATATATATATATGTTAGAACAGGATATATATATGTATACACACACACACATGTGTATGTGTATAGGCTGTATTAATAGAAATTAACACATCTAGAACTTTATATTTTTAAGGCATATTAAATCTTTTAACATTATATAATTATTTTTTTATTTCCAGTAATGGTTTTAATATTAATATATATTTTGAATTATTTTATCATTACCATATACTAACCCTTTTATGGTGTTTTCTATGTTGTTTCTTTTAATTTTAAGTATTTCTTAGTCATATATTTTACATGTCTTTCTTATAAATAACATATAAGTGGATTCTTAAAAAACATTCTATCATCCAATATTTATCTTTTCCCCCACTGTTTATCTTTTAAATAAAATATTTAATTCACTTCAATGTTTTGTAGTTACCAGTATACTCAGATTAATTAATTTATTTTATTTTGTACTATTTTGTCCAATTCTATGTTTGATAGAACTTTATCTGGGGAAATGCTTTGAGACCTACTTTCAAGAGGCTTTAATCTATACAGGATATTTATTAATTTCAGTTTAAAACTTTCAAATCAGGATATATTTTTAAATAATTTATAGGTTTGAATTAGTTTTGGCCAAAATGAAAGTATAAACAGGTAAGGGCTACAAATTTGAGTGAGGGCTGGCTTATGAATTAACAGCAGAGAATTTTTTTTTTCCACTTAAATGTAAATTTCTCCATTCCCTTGTAAGACAAGCTTTCTCCTAACTCACCTGTCCCCTGTGGATGAAGACCCATGTGGTCTTGGCTTTATGTGATATTCTCCTGTCAGAATCTCCAAGTTAGGTCTCTAAGATTTGCATCCTTTCTTTATCCCTCAAATTCATCAAAACTGAACTTCGGATCCCCAAGAAGTAGCAATTGCCTCTCACTTATTTTGGTTTTGTTTGTTTTGGGGCTTCAGAAACGTTTCTACTCCAAATCCTGCTTTAACTAATTTTTGGTCCTTGAAAAATCTATCTACCTTCTTGACTACTAGGTTAAATATTTTTAAATTTTAACATATTTTTATATAGAATTTTTATGTTGGCATAATTGTTTAGGATATCTAGTTTTTCACACTGCTAAACCTGGAAGTTCTTTCTCATTTTTTAAAAACATTTTTATTATATTTGGATATTGAAAGTCCATAAAGTTCATCAAACAATAAAATATTCATTCTTCATCATGACAAACCTGTTTAAAGGAGTAGTAGATGTGGAAGGGTCCAGGGATTAAAAGATTAAAAAGAATCTGTGGTAAGTTTATTCATCTGCATATATACAGTGCTAAGAGAGAGGGGAAACAAAAGTAGAAGCCAGATATTCACCCATATCTGGCTATGATATTGTATGATATTCACCTATTCATCCAGTCAGTCAGTAGATAGGTGTGCTGTACTTGCTCAAGATCAGAAACTGGGCTGGGTGCTTGGGGGTTTAGCTGGGAACAAGACAGACAGGATCCTTGCCCTCACGGACCTTACTGCCCATCTGAAAGTAGGCTGAAGATACAGAGGATATGCTGAAGGAGTCAGAATGGAGAAAAGCCAGAGCATAAACAAGAACTGATGAGAGCAAACAGGAAGGCCATAGACTACAAGAGGCATGGCTGTTCAAGTAGAAGCAGCCTGGGGAAATCAGTTAGAAAATGCTAATCTTGCACATGGCAGTGGCATTCCAAGCATGGACCTACACTCTTTAGGGACAAATAAGGATCTCTTAAAGGACCATGATGTCTAGAGATGAGAGCATTTAGAGAAATTTCTAGATTGACACAGTTTTTAAATATCTGTAATAAGATTTTTGCATCTGTTGTATGTTCCAAATTATAGTGGATAGAGTATTATGAAATAGCAATAAATGAACTAGAACTAGAATCCCACATGTCACTTTTGTTTTCGGAAGACAAGAAACCTTGTGTTGAACTTGAATCTTATGAAGGTGTTACACATCCCTGACCATTGGTCACTCTTTGGATGTCAAAAATGTCCTTTATTTACACTTTATGCAGCTTAATTCAATAACAATTTTCCCGGTAAGTGCTTCTCATGTGCCACTGGGGAACAACTGCTTTGCTACACTGCACTTAAAAGGAGTTTAAACTAAAGAGACACAAATTTTACTCTCTTATCTACTGTGGCTGTGAATATGCTAAGAAAATAATATTTTAAATTATTGAATTTGCGCTCCTAGGAGACATCAACGTAATTGCAGAGAGGCACCTTTAATTTTTTTATATACTTACTTATTAATAAAGAAGAACTTTCTATTCATACACCAAAAAATTGGTCCAGTGGAACAAAACAATAATGCAATAAAACTTCTAGTTCATTAAATTGGAATGCTGGGATTGAATTACTAATTTATGTTGTTTTTAATTTCATATTATAAATTATACTTGTTTAAAATATAGGGAAAAACTGTTCCCTTGGAATCTGCCTACATCCAACACTGACTAGAAAAGTTTTATTTGTCCCTGGGGAGCTGGGAAGTAGGGGGGTTCACTGAAAAATTGCTGTTTCACAAGAGCACACCATGAAACATTCATAGTCATGTTTCCTGCATTACAGGAGGCTTAATAAACATAGCCAATCACTTACAAATACTCATGTCATTCTAAGGCGTCTGAAAGGCATCTTTATAAAGAAAAAGGTGGATTTTGAAAATTCGACTTCAGAGGTATCAGATCTATTTTCCCAGAGACTGCACTCTGAGACGGGGACAAGTACACAGTTTATAGGGGATCAGCATTCTGGAAGTGAAGGGAAGGAAGCATGCAGAATTGGGTGAAGGAACCACCCTTTCTTCTTTGCAAGACTGGAAATGGGCGTGACCAGGGTGCAGTGAATCTCAGCAGCCCAGTCACTTGCAGTAGAGGGCTGTAGCTGAGGGCTTTCTGCTGGCAGTGCTGGCAACTCACAGCAGCAGTCCCGAAGGAGGGTCTGTGAGGGATATCACAGCATCCACTATTAAAAAGAACTTAAACAAAATCAGATAAACGTGTCCAAATATAACAAAGGAAAAATATCTGACTTGGAAGATTTTAGTCCATTAAACATTGTCTTTATTCACTTGACAACCATTCCATGGTAATTATTTTGTGCAGCTCTTTCAGTGGAGGCCATGGAGATGAATAAATCACGGGAGGAAGGGGTCATGAGCACCAAGCATCCAACGCAAACCAAGCATTTTATACAGAGCTCTCCAACCAATCCCCAAAAAACTATATGAGATTGGTACTGATTCTGACGAGAAAACCGAGATTTTATGAGTGTTAAAAATTCGTCCAATGCCACCTAGTCAGTAAGTGGTAGAACAGAGAGGCAATCTGTTCTGCCTGAGCCAAGTCCACACTGTTCCCAGGGCAGACACAAGCAAAATAGAGTATGCCACATTTCAAGTACAGGCAAAGATCTGAGAGAAGTGAATAAATCTAACTAACTAGAAGAATGAAGATTAGAGGAGCCTGGAAGACCAAGCAGGATCCCCAGGGTCTGAATAAAAAGAACAAATTGAAAAAGATGCATGATGATTACGGACATAAAAGTAATTCATTCTCCACACAGGATTCAGTGTAATCCTTCTGAAACCAAATCACGCCATACTTAAAACTCTCACCCTATATCTCAATCCATCAGGATTCAGCTCAAAATCCTTAACACAGCACACAAGGCCTAAAGCCATTGACATACTCTGGTCTTTGCTTCCCTTGCCAACCCCAGTGCTTGACATTCTTCAGCTTAAAATCTGTACCCAGGTTAGGCTGAACTGCCTTCTGTTCCCCCAGACTTGCTCTCGTGGTCTGCTTCTCTGGGTCTCTCTCTGTCACCCTGTCCATCTCTCTTTGTGCCTTTCCCAACTCTCTCACTCTCTTCTCTGGCTTTCTTTGTTTTCTCCCTGTCTCTCTGCTGTCTCTTTCTTTTCCTCTGTTTCTGTCTCTTTCCCTCTCTCCACCTTACTATGCATCCATCTACTCCCACACCAGGCCTCGGAATATATATTTCACTCTTGTTGGGACACTGTCCACTTTGCTGCCTCTCACCTCACTAATTCCCATTCATCTTTCAGGTCTCTGCTCCAGGGTCATCCTGGGAAGACTTCTCTGGGTTTGATGCCTTCCTACATGCCTCCACAGCTGCCTGTGTCATCTACCCAATAGCAGTGTTCTCACACTTTATTAAACATCCTCTCTTCCTAATACCATCTGCTCCTCACCGGACTGTTAGCTCTTTAAGAAATAGGATATGTCACACTCACACTATACCACTTGATCCTACCTGCTGCATAGTAGGCATTTAATCATGTTGCAAAGAACAAAGGAAGGAAAGAAAGAAAGAAGGGAGGAAAGAAGGAAAGAAGGGAGGAAAGAGGAGAGGGAGAGGAGGGAGGAAGAAAGGAAGGAAGAGAGGGAGAGGGAAGAAGTCAGATGAGCAAAGAGAATTGAGAATTATATTTGACAATTCAGATTTATAAAATATCAACTCTTACAAAAAGCTATTGTAAAGTTTACTAATAGCTTTTGGATGAAAACAAGAAAAAGAAATGTAGGCCGTTCAATTTCAGAATGTTTTCATGTGAATGCTAAAATGTGCCTCTTGGACTAGAGGATGTTTGGTAGTAACTGGCAGAGAGAAAGCTAAAAAGTTTTTCACTATTTTCAATTCATTTGGAGCATCTTTATTGCTATGGTCTTCATATTTGCTACATTTGCTATCCTGGTTCCTTTGGAGTTCCCCTACTGAAAAGTAGATTTTTCTTCTTTTGCTTTCTTTTTTTTTTTTTTTTTTTTTGAGACGGAGTCTCGCTCTGTCGCCCAGGCTGGAGTGCAGTGGCCGGATCTCGGCTCACTGCAAGCTCCGCCTCCCGGGTTCACGCCATTCTCCTGCCTCAGCCTCCCGAGCAGCTGGGACTACAGGCGCCCGCCACCTCGCCCGGCTAATTTTTTGCATTTTTTAGTAAAGACGGGGTTTCACTGTGTTAGCCAGGATGGTCTCCATCTCCTGACCTCATGATCCGCCCGCCTCGGCCTCCCAAAGTGCTGGGATTACAGGCTTGAGCCACCGCGCCCGGCCTTCTTTTGCTTTCTTTTCCATTCAGATCCCCCCTCTTCCTCACAGTTTTGTAACTCTTCAATGACAAAACTATTATACGCTTATTATAGACATTTTAGAAACTGCAGAAATATATAAAGAATAAAACTCACCCCCAAATGTTCCTACATAGAGATTGCAATTATATGTTTTCCCCCCTTCTCCTTCTTTTTCTCCTCCTTTTTCATTACAAAATTGCAATAGAGCTATATATTCAATTTCACATTCTGCTTTTTTCCCCACAAGACAAACAGAAACTTTTCTCCAAGTCATTAAAAATTCCTCAAAAGAAAGTTTTTAATTGGTATGATATATTTAATTATATGGGCACATCTTAGTTCATCTAACAATTCTCTCACTAGGGAACATTCAGGTTCAATTTTTTTTTTTTTTTTTTTTCTGAGAGAGGGTCTCCCTTTGTTGGCCAGACTGGAGTACAGTGGTGATCACAGCTCACTGCAGCCTTGACCTCTGGGGCTCAAGTGATCTTCCCACCTCAGCCTTCTGAGTTGCTGGTACTGTAGACACATAACACCACACCTGGCTAATTTCCATGTTTTTTGTAGAGAAAATATCTTGCCATGTTGCCCAGGCTGGTTCTGAACTCCTGGCCTTGAGAGATCATATTGTCTCAGCCTCCCAAAGTACTGGGATCACAGGCATGGGCCACCAAGCCTAGCCTTCAGGTTCCTTTTTTTTTTTTTTTTTTTTTTTTTTTTTGAGACGGAGTCTTGCTCTGTCACCCAGGCTGGAGTCCAGTGGCGCAATCTCTGCTCACTGCAAGCTCTGCCTCCCGGGTTCATGCCATTCTCCTGCCTCAGCCTCCTGAGCAGTTGGGATGAGACTACAGGTGCCCGCCACCATGCCCGGCTAATATTTTTGTATTTTTAGTAGAGACAGGGTTTCACCGTGTTAGCCAGGATGTTCTCGATCTCCTGACCTCGTGATCCACCCGTCTCAGCCTCCCAGAGTGCTAGGATTACAGGCGTGAGTCACTGCGCCTGGCCCAGGTTCCATTTCTTGATAGAAACATAACTAAAAAATAAATTAGCAGTGAGTCTTGATATAGCTTGAAATTGCCTCATATCTGGAATGGTGCTTTTAATTATACCACACCTCTCCATTTTGGCTATTCATTTTTAAAACTTCAGTTTGATATATAGAAACTAAATGCCATTAAGGAAATTCTGAGATTAATCTGATAGCCCTTGGAAGAAAAAAGTTATCTACATTAATTTATTCATTTATCACACATTATTAATTGCTGTTCTGTGGTTGAGGTCTAAAAACTGTGGAAATCTTAATAAAGAGGATTTCTGAGAGCTTATGGTTTTCTGTGGCAACCAGTCATCTACACAAATAACACTAATGGCAGACTGTGGGCTCAAAGTCATGAGAACTCAGACAATTAATATTGTAAAGATCTTTATAATATTTAAAAGAGGGAGAGATCTTTTTCTATTTGGGTGCATTAAATGGCCCTAAAATAATTACAATATTCTAGAATAATTTATTTGTTCAATGTGTTATACAGTGTGTTTAAGTATGAATATATGCATGCATGTATGTACAGATGTTGAGAAGGCAAAATATAGTTATTTTGTTCAAAATTTTTAATTATGCTATTTAAACACATAGGCTAATTAAATAATAAGTAGTAATATTCATACAAAAATACTTTTCATAAAATAAAGTTCAGTTCTCAAAGATTATCAAACAAAAAACTGTAAAAGCAGTTGTGACTTGAAGATGTCCACAAGAAAAATGGGTGCTTTTCAAGATATACAGTGATTTGCAATATTAAAGTTTATCTCTTTAACATGTTTAATTTATGAAAAAATGTTAGGTTCTATATGCACTTCCAAAAAATTGTGTGATGATTCACACTTCTGCATTGAGATTTTATAAAAGCATATTTCCCCCAAGAAGAAAAATCATACCCTCCAACTATTGCAGATGTTTGCAGTTGAAATGCATTCATTTAAATCTTCTGTATGTAGCTCACTCTTGAGGTGTCCTTTATCTATCTTCATCTCAGGTGGTAGCTCTCTTTTTCTATTTGCGGTAAGGTCCAACTCATTACAAGATTGTAGAGTTAGAAGGAAACGTCAGTTCCCAAACATTCCTCCTTCAAGTACACCTTGTCTTTATTTTTGGAGATCTTGTTCCTAGAATGTACTAATTTGCCTCTTATTTTCAGGATGATGGTGCAACACCATGAACCTTGAATATTTCCAAAGCTTCAAAGAGGATCATAAGTCTGAGTGCCACTGTGAACTAATTGTCCAGGGCATTTTCAAGGATTGCTTTGTTGACTAGAAGACTCCTGAAGATTGTTTTCATAAAATGACAAATATAAATGAAAAGATGATGCCAATTATCAAATGTGAACCAGATTTTAAAATAGTACAGGATACACTTTTCATTCACCTTTTAACTGTCATTTTCATCTTCTGCTTGCATGGGGTAAAGCAGAAGGAATACTAATGTTTTTCTGGTCTACATAGTTTTTAAAGTTGCTTTCCTACTAAAATCAAATTATTTTAATAGGGTTCTGATCAGGATGAGAGAAGCAGATGGAGAGTCATACTTCCAAGGTGAGAAACACAGCTATTCTTCTTGCCATTATGTGTTCAAAGATGAGCTCAATTAAAGGGAAACAAATGATTTATGACCCACAAGTTCACATGTGAAAGACCTTGTATTCTAAGTAAGTAATTGGCTGGAGGTACAGTATAGCTAATGTACTGTATCTGTGAACATTGTTTGTACACTGAATACAGGAGGTCATTATTAGCCAGAGAGCAGGGCCGGTCATAGTTATATACAGCCACTTCTGTGTCTTGACTGTTTTAGTGAAGAATACTCTGACATTTTCCTTTACCTCTAATTTTCACTAAAAGATACTGTTTCTTGAGTTTAACATTTTCTTATCTTTTTCTAATTGGGTGCTTTCCACAGCTGAGAGTAAATCGTTTAATTATTCTCACTAGCTCCATGCAGCACTCGGAAGACAGCCCTCCTCATCCTCTAAGAGACTGTGATGTGTCTGAAGTCATTTATGGTGAATAACAGGCTATCAGCACAGCCTGAATGGGTGGCAGGCAAACAGGAGTCATCTTTCCAAGGCAAAATCCTGCTTTCCTGCACAAGAAAATAACCCTGCGTCGGACTTTCATAAGTAAAATAATTGCTCACAGATGAAATAACTGTAATAATTATTCCCAAACATAAGAATTTCTCAATTGGTGAATTAATCATGTTTAACATTTATTAAAGCTATGGAGAATTACACGAGATTTACAGAATACATGGTTGCTATTTAAGTCATTCAAGTGTAAGTCACAGAAAACAACCAAAACATTTGTAAGAAAGGTATGTTTAAATCTGAGCAATGAGGATATTTTGTGAGATTGAAGGGAGGAAAGGGTGTTGATTTAGTGCTTCCTGGGGTAAAAAGGCTTTTACCTGGTTTTGCTTTTAGATTTGCATCTTGCCTCTGTTCACACACCATTTTACTCAGAAAAGTAGAAATAGATTTTCTCAAAGAGGTTTTGAGGAGTGGGCTAAATAAAATAACAGGTTATTGCAGGTTGATAGAAAAAGATAGATAAGCCTCTAGCCTCCTACATTTGATTTGAACCTGGATTCTGTTCCCTCCCAGTTAATCAACTCTGCGTTTGTACCAGGATAAAGTCATGCTGTTTATTCTGGTGTGAGCACAGCTCCACCCACATATGGAAAACTAATGGGCCATCCACTGTCCCAAAACACCAGAGAAGTTAACAAGACACATACCATTGGAGGAAATTGGACATGAAATGTTATGCAAAACACCACAATTCTCTTTCAGGGTGTAGTGGTAGGTTCCACAAAACTTATGGCTTGAAAAATCTAAGGAGATACTCAATTATAATGATATAAAACATTATTTTTGATAGAACTCTGAAATGTGCAGTTCTCTTCCTTGGCACTCTCCCCTATGCTATGCTGTACAGAACATGTGCAGTACTATTCTGAGTTTTCCGGAAGTGAAACAACTTTATGGTAATCATATGCAAAATGTTTCTCAAGTTTTTTTGCAGTTTACTTTTTTATGAGTCTGTTAAAAATTTAAGAGAAGCCTTGTTGACATTTTATATGCTTATTTTTCTTTCAAAGGGAAATTGGAGGATTTTTAAATTTTCATATCTAAGATGATAAAAGGTGAAATAACATCATAATTCTTATCTTGTTCAACTTGATATTTGGTTGTTTTATTTCCTTTTTATGAGTTTTATTCATCTTGTAACCAATCTTGTGTGTTTCATTTTTTTTTAAAGGTTTATTTCACTTTTTCTGTTTTGAGGAATGTGCCTAGAGCTGAAGTATCTACATAGAAACCTGATGAAAAAAATCAAAATTCTTAAATACTATCTCTTAAAAATGTTAATAAATACTGTAAATATTTTCAATGCTGTAATTTCAATATTTAAACTAACCCCTAAAATGATTTTAGTAAATACTTTGTCCTCTGAGAAAACTAAAAACATTAGCATATTGTTATCTTTAATATATTTGAATATCACATCATATTGTTTTCCTCCCTATGTGCTTATAAAATGGAATATTTTAATGTAAGGAAATGGCTGCAGGCATTTATTACTTTATATAATGTTTTATTCATCCAACTGACACTAAGATTTTTATAGTTCTCCAAATACTTTACTGACCTGAATACTTCTTTGGACCTCAAAGTCCCTCTGTGATCTCTTAAGAGAGAAACATTATGACATTTGTAGATATAACAATTCACTAGGTTTAACACAACTATTAGTCCTTTAATTAAATATTGACTTGTACCTCCAGGTTCTACTTCAGATTAAAGAGTGATCTTTTATCCACAAATGGTTGTACTGATTTGTTGCATTTACTCAACCAACATTTATTGAGTGCCTACCATCTGCAAGGCAATACTTAGATATTATGTGCATGTGTGGTGCTATGGTAGGAGATGGATATAAAGAGGAAAAGCACTCAAGTTTTATTCTATAGATTTTTACTTATTATTTTTTCAAAAGTTAAGAATTCGAAAGCTATCCAAGAGGCTGATGCATCCTTTCTAAAGAGGGAAGTTATGTAGCAGCTAGGGGAGGGAGAGATGGAGTGGTGGCATTTTTCAAAATGGTATTTGGTATTACAGATCGATGCATAAAAAATAAAAACAAGGATAAACTATGGAGTCAACCAATTATTGTTATTATCGCTGTTTTTATGAGATGATCTTGCTCTGCTTTTGGATGAGGCCACAAATCTCAGTCACTCAATAGCATTCCTTCTTTGAAATGACTTTAATGTGGTTGTATATTAATTTGATTTCTACAAGTTCCTGAACTAGAAGATTGACTTGACCTGTGGCTAGTGCCAGAGAGATTGCATCCTGTGTCACATCAGCAAATTAGCACTGACTTTAACCGGTATATGGTAAAGCCTAGCACCGGCAAAACAACATCATCATTATTTTTCTAACTTCCAGCACTTCATTAACTATGGCACCACATAGGGGTTATATAACTGTGAGCATAACTTTGTAAAGTTTATAAACATAACAGAGAACGTTCTCACGGGTGTCCTAGGGCAGGCCGCATGCGTCGCTCCTTGAGGTCACCCAAAGTTCCTTCTCCAGACAGTTCACCCTTCAGTTGCAAGGGGAGGCGGACTGCCCACATTGGCTGTCCCAGCGCTAACCCCTCCAGTGATCATACTCAGCAGCCCTGTACTCCTGCCAGAATGTCACCAGAAGAAGATTGATTGCCTCTTAATAATGTTTCTCATAAGTTTCACCAATCTGGGTCTTTTTCCAGTCCCTAGGTTCTCAGCACTTGACCTTCACAATGTGACATTCCTTCAGGCTCCGACCTGACAAAACCATGGAGTCCCTGGGAGAACCAGATGTTTACTCACTGCTGTGAGTAAGAATGTGAGACTGAGAGGTCTACGAACACTCACTGAATCTTGGCAACCACAAACACCCAATTCAGGGCATTGGAGTCTCTTCCCCAACCTCAGGTGAGGCTTAGAAAATTTTCCCAGTCCATCCTGCCTAACCATTAGGCAGAGTGGCGATAAGCTAAGGTTGATCCTTACTCACGAGCCACCTAGTTAACCTTCCTCACCATGCAAACAGTCACATACAGAATTTAAGACCATAGAAAATAGATGCCACCAGGAAATTCTCAGAGATCATTTATCCCAGAGACTTGTGTTAAAAAAATTCTGTATCCTAGACAACATTTTTAGCCACAATATTTTGGAATTGTGATCACCTGATTCTAAAATATCAAATATTACAGCTCAGTAGCTCTGTGCACACATCTGTGTGTGCCCCAATGGATACAAGACCCCGCAAATACCCCTTTATAAGCACAGGCCTAGTGGACAGGATTGTTACCCACCTTATAGGATAATTTTGTTGCATCAGGCTGTTACTCTTTGACATTACATTCTGGGATCATTACTTGAACCATAGTAGATTTAAATGACCACAACAATGACTTGTGCTTTATAGAACTTCACCAGGCTCCCTCTTTACCTGGTCTTAATTTTTGGATCACTCAGAGTATTGTGTTTTGCTTTAAAGACTTTTTTTTTCGGAACAGTATTAGGTTTACAGCAAAATTGAGCAAAAGGTGTAGAGATTTCCCAAATACCCCTTCCTCCCACAAATGCATAGCTTCCCCCATTATCAACATCTCCCACTAAAGTGGTACACTTTTTACAGCTCATGAACTCACACTGGCACATCATAATCACTCAAAATCTATAGCTTACATTAGGGTTCACTGTTGATGTTGTATGTGTTGTGGGTTTGGACAAACATAATGACATGTTTTCCCCCCTCTCAATTTTTGTGCTATTTTATGAAACATATACAATTATATTTCTTGGCACAGTGGCTCACGCCTGTAATCCCAGCACTTTGGGAAGCCGAGGTGGGCGGATCACCTGAGGTCAGAAGTTCGAGACCAGCCTGGCCAACATGGCAAAACCTCATCTCTACTAAAAATACAAAAACTAGCTGGACGTAGTGGCCCGTGCCTGTAATCCGAGTTACCCAGGAGGCTGAAGCAAGATAATGGCTTGAACCTGGGAGGCAGAGGTTCCCGTGAGCGGCGATGGTGCTACTGCACTGCAGCCTGGGAGACAGAGCGAGATTGCATCTCAAAAAAAAATATATAAATAAACAGGTAACATTTTATTTATTTTTTCAAATCTTTTTTTCCCTATCAGCATGCTTTCATATACCTTTTTTTTCTCCTTTTTTCTTTTTTTTTTTTTTTAAGATGGAGTCTTGCTCTGGTCGCCCAGGCTGGCGTGCAGTGGCGCCATCTCTGCTCACTGCAAGCTCCGCCTCCCGGGTTCACGCCATTCTCCTGCCTCAGCCTCCAGAGTAGCTGGGACTACAGGTGCCACCACGCCCGGCTAATTTTGTTTTTGTATTTTTAGTAGAGACAGGGTTTCACCATGTTAGCCAGGATGGTCTCCGTCTCCTGACCTGGCGATCCGCCTGCCTTGGCCTCCCAAAGTGCTGGGGTTACAGGCGTGAGACACCGGGCCCAGCCTCATACACCATTTTAAAACAAACAATCATACAACTCACATTCTCTCTACCTCTCTCTGTCCAAATCCAACCGGGTTGCAGGTAGCCATGCTTGATTGAAGGGAGATGGCTTCTTCCTCTGCCAGCCTCTACCTACCTTTCAAAATGGAGAAATTTCTTAATTAAGAACTCACTCTGGCTAAAATTTCATGGGGAAATAATTTCCAAAAAAGAGTCTAGGATCCTGGGAGGCAAGGATTTGGGTTGTATCAGACCGGATTTTGAATCCTAAATCTGGCGTTTAATTGTTGAGTGCCCTAGGCAAGTTACTTAACTCCTTATGCCTCAATTTACTAGTCCATAAAATGCAGGTAATGAGAACTACTTGACTTAAGGATTTAGTGAGTTAAGCTATGCCTAATATTTCATAGTGGCCGGAACATAGTAAGTGCTTAATAAGCAGTAGTGAGGGTTGGGGGGGCCATTCCTGAGGGAAAAGTGCACCCCAGTCTTTAATTCCTATGCCAAGATATTTAGATCACTGTCTAATTTCTTTCTTTCTTTCTCTCTCTCTTTTTTTTTTTTTTTTTTTTTTTTTTGGTTTAAATAGCCGAAGTACCTTTTTTGACCTACCCCTATAGCCTACTTACCTTCTTCCTGCTTGTGCCCTCTGTGCAATCCAAAAACTCTTAGTTTTGCTGTGATTTAAGGATGGACTTTCAGCCCCAGAAGTCTCATCTTCCTGTTGTTCCCTCTATCCGCCACTGCCCCAAATTAGGAGGAGTAACAACCACGTTAAATAAATTTTCTTTTGGTATCATCTTCACACCTACCCAGACCCACATGGAAGCTGAAGTTACTTTCTCTCAATGTGGTACAGACACATGAACTCTAAAGAGAGACCTAGAACACAATTTGTAAGTGTTCGAATATCTTATTGTCATAGAAATTAAGGAAAAGATGATAAATTGTTCAAATTCTTCTTTAGTGAATTTCTAAGAGATAGTTCCTCCTTCTAATGGTCAACCCTGCAATTCTAGCCCAAGCAGCACCATGCTATTAGCTTATAGAAAAATGCAAGTTCCGATCAAAATGCAACTTTTAAAACTCCAAATGGGCAGAAAAAGCAGCCATTTTGTACAAAAAAAAGTCAACAAAAATACCTGTAAGAGTAGGGTGAAAAGTTATATCCTTTAGCATCTTTCTTCTCATAAAGCTTTTGATAACAGAACTTGAATAAAACCACAATCCTAAAGTCAAACCTGCTTAACACTGAGACAAATAGTATCTGGTTTTCTTAAAACACTGCCGTGATCTAAAATACTCATCATCACCCAGATGGTTCACATAGTGAACCAATTCTAGCTGTAGTTGTAAAGCAGAGGTTAGGTTTATTCACTTATTCTTTCCCTCAGCAAGCACTTTTGAGCCTCCATTCTCTGCAGAGCATTAAGAGATACCCTGATGTACATTGGTGAAGAAAATGGTCACAGTTCTTGCCTTCACGGAGCTTAGCCCTGGGGACTCAGACAATAAAATGTCAGTAAACGAGTAAAGACATAGTAACACACACATATATAGTAATAAATGTCACGAAGTTGGTGTGATGATGAGTATCTGAGCGACATACTTAGGCATTCCAAGAAGACCTTGCTGAGAAAGGGCCAGATCAGCCTGGGACTGCAAGATAAGGAGTCAGCCTCAGAGACAAGCAGGGGAAGAGAGCATGGGGTAGAGAAAAAAACAAGAGCAAAGGCCTGAGGCAGAACAGAACTTGGTGTTTAAACAAACAGAATATAGTAGCCACACAGACTTACCTCCAAATCTTAGCTTTGTTGTGTATTATCTAAGCAAATAATTTGAGGTAGTGAGTATTACAGTTAGAAGCAGGAACTATAGAGTCAGGCTAACATGGTTCACTTGGCTTCACCACTTACCAGATATGTGTCCTTTAGCTAATCACTTACTTTCCCTGTTCTTTAGTTTTCTCTTCTATAAAAAGGGGAGATAATAATCCTAGTTTATTGTGTTGTGAAGATTACATAAATGTAAATGTATACATGTAGAACAGGACTTATCACCTAGGAGGCATATGATCCATAAATATGAACTATTCTTAGCATCATAATTATCTTTATTATTAATATTAATATTAAAATTATCCTCAGAGAGTTAAAATGAGGATGATACTAATAATAAAACCTGCCTCATAGTATTTAGTTGAGGATTATGTGAGATAATGTCTGTAAAATTCTTAGCACATGTTGTCTAGCACATACTGCTCAATACTCTGGTAGCTATTACTACTGTTGTTTTTTTTATTAATAGTAGTATAGGCTCTAAGTTAAAACTAGTATCAAATCTACATGTTTTCTAAATTGACTCAACCTAAAATATTCTTAGAGCATCAAAATATTCTTAGAACTGAACTTTAGCCAACATTTCATTTGGTGCAAGTCCATATTCTATACATAAAAAGCACATTTGTTACTCTTGGGTTTTCGTATCTGTCACAAGGCCTTCCTCACTTGTCTCCTATAAATGCAGCAAAGTCCCTCATCAGAGCTGCCTTTACCACTCATGGGCCTCAATGCACACCTAAATGTGCCTATTGGTATACATTATGTTGTCTTATTAATGTTTTTCCCTTTTAGCCTCAGAAGGGAATAGAAAGAACACAGAGTTAGACATGGCCCATCTCCAAACTTCTCACCATCTCCATCTCAGCAAGGTGTGCCACAAATAAGGCAGTAAAGAAGTCATTGGTGCAGGGTAATGAGCCAAAAGTCTTTACCATCACCGGTCTCCAGACTGGCCAGTTTTATAGGATATTCAGTGTGATATACAAGGTTCTGCAAATAACTTCAAAAAAAGGAGAAGAAAGAAGGAAGCAAGGAAGGGAGGAAGGAAGAGGAAGTAAGGAAGGAAGGGAGGGAGGGAGGGAAGGAGTCAAGGGTGAAGGGAATAGGAATAGACACACAATAGTAAATCATAGCCATAATCAAAGAGAACTGTGACAATTATAAAAGCACAAGACCTCTTGCGTGTAAATTAAATAGAAACCAGTCCGTAGACTAAATGGCAATTATGTAGTGTACCTAATAGAAATGTAATACTCTCACCACGTAGTCTTCATTCTATTTCTGTTTGATTTGATTTTCACAAGAATCTGTTTGTGAGCAACCTTCAGGCATGGTCTCTGCTTGCAAAAACACACACATATAAATATAAATATAGATGTATACTGCATACATGTGAGTATGTGTGTGTGTGATTTAAGTCAATTTAATTGCAATTCATCTTTTCCATTGTGATAGATACATTTAATAAATAACTAAACAGGATTTTCCCTTTTTCCAACTCTTGCTGTCACATCAACTCCCTGTGTGTATTTGATGAAGGAAATTACTTAAGCTTCCTTAGAATGATAGGGGAGACACAGAAGTCGGGGTTGGAGTCTGGATTTCAAAGGCATGGATTCCTTATGGCTGAAGTGATTGCATGCATTTCAGGGTTTATAGCATTTCGGGCTCAACCTTATTTAAAACGTATTTCCAGGAGGCTTTAATGAAACTGCGAAAGTCCTTGGTTCTAAGATATACTTGTCAGTTATTTTTCCCATTAACAAAGCAAGGGGACACCTACAGTTTCTTTTCTGAGTGCTCATCCATTCACTCTCTGCAGTGTAATGAAAAGAGCTCTGGAATTAAAGTCAGAAAAGCCAGAGACTTTAACTGACTAAACCTACTATGATACCTTAGACAAGTTGCTCAGTGCTCAAAATATTTACTTCCCAATTGGCAAAGTGACAGAGCTGGATTAGAGGATGGACAAGCTTACTTCCATCCATAAAGATTTAAGCTTCCAATTTTAATCACTCCTATGAATTCTCTCAATCATTATGCCTTGAATTTTGATGAAATACATATTTGTAGGTACTAAAGAGAGGCCAACGTTTGTGAATTGGAGGATGTTGTAAATGCAATTTTTTTCATAATACATGTTTTATCAAGCATAAGTCAAATCCAAATCTCAACTATCCAGTAATTGCTGACTCCTCTGTGTGTGTGTGTGTGTGCGTGCGCATTTGTACACTGGTGTCAAGCACCATCACAATTGAGCATGTGGTTATTTTAGGGCATAATTCTCTTAAAGTAGATGCAGCAAAGGATATTGAAAACATCCACCACCACGTTTTACTATACATGTATGCTTGGGATGATGTCTTTGGGTTACAATTTGCCAAAGAAAATATAATGTAGTTGGTCGGGAGCAGTGGCTCACGCCTGTAATCCCAGCACTTTGGGAGGCCAAGGCGGGCAGATCACAAGGTCAGCAGATCGAGACCATCCTGGCTAACATGATGAAACCCCGTCTCTACTAAAAATACAAAAAAAATTAGCTGGGCATCGTGGCAGGCGCCTGTAGTCCTAGCTACTCGGGAGGCTGAGGCAGGAGAATGGCGTGAACCTGGGAGGCAGAGCTTGCAGTGAGTGGAGATCACACCACTGCACTCCAGCCTGGGCAACAAAGCGAGACTCTGTCTCAAAAAAAAAAAAAAAGAAAGAAAGAAAGAGAGAAAAGAAAAGAAAATATAGTATAGTTTACAGTCTTCTTTTTTTGTATATCTTCTTACTATCTCACTTGACTTAGAGTTATTATTGGTCATTTAAAATGAAAAGTACATAGAGAATAAAAGCAAAATCACCTCCTTATACATTAAGCAAATGATTAAATCATTAAGCTCAGATAAGGATAGTTTCATGTTTTTCCCCTTTAAAGATAACATGTAGAAACTAAAACTGTTTACTCTCCTTTTTTTTAACCCTCTCGCTGCTAGAGTAAGGACCAGTATTTAATAAGTATGCCACTGAGTTTATTTAATAAGAAATGTAGAAAAGTGACAACAGCTGCACAATATTCTTTATCAATGTGGTAGGGAAGAAGAGGCTGTCTTGGGAGCATTCTTTTCATACTTTGTAGCTCTAAAAGTAGACATTTAATTAGATTCCATGGTTACTGCTATTATAATATCTGCTTATTTGAAGTGCAAAGATAATCATCAATTGTACACTCTTGACTACACTATTAATGGCTTTAATACCCACGTTGTGTTTACATTTTGCATTGTAACGAACACTTAGCTATTGTGGTTTTTAACATGTAGTAATTCAGTGAATGCTGTCTCCATGTAATGCCCTTGCCATTTCATCCTGCTGTATTAAGTGTTGTTTTTCTAGCGAGGTCTTGAAATGTGGGGCATTATGTATGAGTTATGCTAATTTGTTAGGGCAATGAATACATTAATTTCATTAGTAAATGGCCTCAAAGCAATAATTACCAGTGTAGGTGTGTCAGAAGCGATCATGTTCAGTTTTGCCAGTTAATTATTAAGATTTTGTTCTAAGGGGCCCAGATTTGACATCCAGCTTCAATTTAGCCATAAATAAAACCCTGAAGTATGTAAGGATGAGGAAATGATGCCGGGAACTTGTTTTGCACTTACATACTTCTACATTTTGTCCAATTGTGACTGCCAATAAGATGCCAAAATAATTAGTGTCATTGACATAAAGTTTTAGTATACCTCAAAAATCATATTTTATTAAAAATAGCAATTATGCTTTCTCAGTACCCTTCTTTGCCTTCCATTACTGGATTTCAAATTATCTACAAAACAGTATGTAACTTGCAAAGATGAATTCCACTTGTAATTGTTGTCTGCAGTTCCTCTTTAAGTTAAAACTCACTTTATTTTTTTAATAAATGGAATTTTCCCCTAATGGATTAATTGGCTCCGTAAGTCTGCTGTATTATTATACTACTTGAACCATTTGCTGCTAAGCAGTAATAGTAGAACCTATATTCCCATATTAATTTCCACAAAAATTTGACATTCTTTTTTTAATCATACACCTGTTGGAGCCATTTAATGCATCTCCATTTGCTAAAATTATGTGCGAGGTCGTTTAAATCTGAGCAATCACTCAGACTGTTTATGGAATCTTGGAATATTAAACTGTTCTCAGTGTCCTGGTGTTCTGCTCTAATGGGAAAATAATACTCTCTAGAATTTCTGGAGAAAAGAAATACTGTGGAGCTTGAGAAGCAGATGACACATGTGTGTAAAGAAAGAACATGTGAGCCTTAAGAGGAAAGGGGACAAAGCAGATGCAGTATAAGAGGATGGAAGAAGTTGTTACAGAAGAAAATGCAGAAAAGTAGCAGGTAGAAAGATTACTGCTATCAGAGTTGAATAATTCAAAAATAGCTTTAGTTGTTTCTGCAAGTGACTGTGTTCATATCAAATACCAACTATAATTCCAGTGATAATAATGGTGCTAGAAGAATGCAGACAGCCAGTCAAGAAGTTGACTGTCTTCTAGATTCTGCTGGTCTTGTAAGGAAATGGCTGGTGCTTGTGTTCTCTTGATCAATTTACTAGGCAATGAATCTATCACTGTAGCCTCTAACGTCCGTACCAGGCTCTTTTTTTTTTTTTTTTTTTTTTTTTTTTTACTGTGTAAAAAATATTTGCTTGCTGAACACTTCCAAACCTCAACAGATTCCTGGGATCTGAAGCTTGGCTTCCATGTGCAACAAACCATCCTACTCCCAGGATTTGGAAAGATAGATATTGTTTTACTCTAAAGCAAATTTTCATTAACCTGGATAGATAGTGAACGTTGAATACTATTAGTTTTAACAGATCGAAACCATTTAGATAAAGGTGATATGGTATTTTGGTTTGGTAATGGTAGTGCTCAATGTTAAGGATTGGTTGAAAAAGATCTTTTCTTCCCTCTCTAAGTTAACACAGGATTCCAACCTTAGAAGAGACTGATTTAGACAAACAGAGTCTAGACATTATTCAAAGACATTTGATTAACATCGATTTATCTTAAGTGGGACCTTTGGTGGTGATCTTGTCTTGTTTAGCTATTGCCTACATCAGAAGCATGTTTGCAGACATGAGTTACTGTTTTTGTGAAATACACATAAAAAACAGTGGAGGCTGAAGAGCCCTCTTCAGATTAAAGATATGAAGACATAAGGTTTAAATTGTTCATTTAAAAGAAGAAGTTGGGGGGCGCTAAATTTAAGTTACAGAGTGAAGATTAAGAACTAGGGTCTCTACATTACACAGTACCAAGGTTGCCACATTCACGTCATATTCTGAATGAAACCAAGCCTATGAATTGTACAGTGCACAACTTGTGCAGCTATATGTAGCAACCCTGTTTAATAACTCTAGAGTCCAAAAGCTCTGAGTTTGAGCTCTGCCATTTACTCTCTGTATTACCTCAGACAAGTTACATAATCTCCTTAAGCCATAGTCTTCTCATCTGTAAAATGGCAATAATACAATATTACCTGCTTCACAGAGGTATCATGAAGATTAAATGGGCTAATGCACGTTTGCACACCTGGCACATAGCAAGAACCTAATTAATATTAGTTATCAATATTATTACTCTTGGTAATGGTATTATTTTTATTAAGTGGTAATGCCAAAACTCTAGTGGGGAGGGGGGTAAAAAAAGCTCTGTAGAGACTGGAGGCCTAAATGTGAGGCCTAACTGCACAGAAGACAAAAAGAAGAAAAAAGAAAAAAAAATCTCTGCCCCAGCTCCCAATGGCAGTGCAAATACTAGAGACGTCACTGATATCAACTCACTTGCAGATTTTAGGCTTATGGGTTTTTTCAACTTAATGTCCTGCCACAAGGATTTGAAATACTTACCCAGCTCTCCCAGTGTCCTTCAGTTGTATGTCAATATTTGTTTCTGGATCACACTTCCTTCTTTTATTTTCTCGTATTTGTTTGTTTCTTTTCTTTTCCTCCCATGTTTCTCCCAGTGTCTCCACCATCCTCTACTGATCTCTCTGCTTCAGCTACAGTGATATTTTCCAGATTAATCATAGCCCTGGCATGCTTCTGTTTGTCCCCATGTCACAGACAGTACATGTGAGTTCTTAGATCCAAACCTCGCAGGGAATCTGCACAGTGTGGGTAAAGCCAACCGATTTTAAGGATTAATGCCCAAAAGCAATTAAACTCTAAGCAGTATTCCCCTAAATCTCTTTCTCATAGTCTGCCACAAGGTACTTACAAGTGTTAATGCAAATTTTGAGTGCTACTATGCACCATCAATTGTGTTAAGCCTTTACATAATTTTATTATTTAATAATCACTAACTTATAGGTATAAATATTATTGCTCCTTTAGGGATGATAAAACCAGGACTTGGAGAGAGTTGGAGTTACCTGCCCATGTTCATACAGCTGGTAAGTATTGAAATATTTAAGCCCAAATGTGACTTGAAACCCTATTCTCTTAACCACTACCCTTTCCATTAGATTTTATAAATTCTTGCCATTTGAGTCAAATGCATCATTCAAACATAAGCCTTGGAGCATTCCATAGAAGAAAAAAACAAGGAGAGCTTTACTACCATGCATAACCTATTTTTTGTCTTATTTCTTAGAATGTTGACTCTATTTCTCCTTTCCTGGAAGCTAATGATACAAAGATGGTAGTTATCCCTGTGGTTTGGAGGCATGCTTATCCATCACAGGTCTGTTTTCACCTGGGTTTATTTTATAATCTAAGCAGGCTCTGTTTTTAACACCAAGGGAATAGAAGGATGCTAATAAGCCAATCCCAGACAATAGCAAAAGACCCATTCAGTTAATGTTAGTGCATTTAAGAGCAGAGCAAATGACTTCCAGCAACCATCTTCATTCAAGTACTTCAGTGGTTAGCAGTATGTGGGCTCCAAAGCTCCTAGGAAACAGCAGAGTTAATACCAGAGGTGAGTAAAGCTAAAGCCAAGGATTTCCTCAAATAGTATTGTTTTTCATAAAGATACATTTAATTATTTTTCTATGTGTTTCCAAAGATCTATAGATGGGGAAGTGACTAATAATGCAGATTTAAAAACACATATATGAAGGATCATGAGACTTTACAACAAAGTAAAATGGGTTCTCCTAATAAAAAAGATGGAGAACCATTGAATACCATGTTCTGGACTCAAGAATCTCACTTTTGAAACTTAAGTAAAACAGAAATATAGGTACCAAAGGGCATCCTGCTTCTCTTTAATGAGAGAATATGTACATTCATTCCTCCAAGCTCCAAAACAAATGATAGATTTCCACGGCTTTATGTAGGAACAACAGGCCCAGGTCTGTAGGGAAATGAAAAGAAAGGAAAGTAGGTGGTTTCTACCATCCAGTCTGCAATTTATGCTGATATCACTGCCCTTCTCTTTAAGCCTTGAGTTTAGTAAAAGATAATGAGACAGGAGAGTTCCCCTGACTCCCTGTGGGGTTTGTGACAGGGGTAGCTAGTTTATCTGGTCACCAAGCTTAAACACCTTGTGGGAGGGGGAGCACGCAGGTGAGCAGGTGCAGGAGCTGGGGCAAGTGCCTTTGGGCGCCAGCAGGCCCACTGCAGTGTCTGGGGGTTGCTAGTGACCTCTGGAGCCCCAGAGGGCATGTGTTACAAACAGTGCTTTTTTAGCTTTGCTGTCTCCAAATGGCTTAAGTTTTAAACAGCTCAGTGAAGAGTCAGTGTGACAGCCTTTTTGGGTCCCACACCCAGTGCATCCTGAATTCTTGTCTGGCATCCAGGAAAAATCAGATCACACAAATGGATTGAAGGGTGGTATATGCAGAGGATTTTGTTGAAAAATGGAAGTGGCTTTCAGTGCGATGGGGAGCTGGAAAGGAGATGGAGGGGGAAGATAATCTTCCCCTGGCTGTCCCTGGCCGAACTCCTCTCTGACCATAGTCTCTGATGTCCAGCTACCTCTTCTCCTCTCAATGTTCAGAAGCTTCTTCTCTACTCTCCTTCTCTGCTTCATCACTCTGCTCCTCTGCCAGTGGAACTTGGGGTTGTAATGGGTACAATGGGTACAAGGTAGGGGGGTGCGGCAGGCCAGGATGGTTTTGGAAAAGGCAACATTCTGGTGGGAAAACAGGAATGTAGGTTCCAATGTAGGGCCACGGATCCAGGCTTGAGGGTGAAGCCCCTGTCAGGGACTCCTCCCTAGTCTACCCAGTATTTCTCTGCCTCTTGTCTGTATCAATAAGATATTGCCAGAGTTAAAGCAGCTCATATGAAAAGGCAAATGCAACAGAAGTCTTTATCTTCATGCTTTACCTACATATAAGTTATTGTTTTTCCACCTATGGCATGTTGTGGAATCTTCTTCAAAGTATATAGCTGGAAATCAGTAGAAGGAATGCCTGGAGGGTCCAGGGTGGGTCTCTTGCCCACCAGATCCTCGAAACATCGTGTGGTTTCACAAGAGATAACCCTTAATGCCCAGCCCAGAGAAACCATATTATCTCAGATTAAACTACCTCCCATTATCCTCGTACTCTGGCACCTCCCTGCTCATTGCCTTGTTTCATCATATTTGAAAATTGTCCCAACTCTAGAAGACGTGGCTCAGCAGCCAGGTTCTGCCTCAGCACATATCATCTCCTGGATTCCAGAAGTAGAATTATCCTGCCAGGATTGCCTGGTTCTCTTTGCAGAGATCTCCAAGTCGCCGTGTTGAAGCCAGGTCATAGATCTCTGCTGGTGGGGAACTCTGCATATTGGGAAGACAGCACTATTGTCTTTTTTGCCTGCGACATACAAGAGTGAGGCAATGCTTTGCTACTGGAGCTAGAATGTGAATCTAGAACTTGTTAAACAGTGCATATCTTTGCTTATTCGCATGGATTTAGATGGAATCTGAACTTCTGAATTTTAAATTAATATTTATGGCACAATTTAATACACATTTAGTCATGTAAAGAATCTGATTGAAAGATGTGGTTTGCACATAAGCCCCACCAGAAACTCATTTACTAACAGAATCCAATCCTAAGTAAAATAAACAGCTTTACTTTCTACTGACATTTTATAACCACCTTAAGGGAAAGGTGGAGAGGGACATTGGGTTTCCATGTGGATTTAATTCAAGACCTTCCCGAGAAAGTGCTTGAAGGCAATACAGTAGTGAGCCAACGTTCTTCTGTTAAGTCACAAAAAAAATAGACTGTACCAAATAGAGGGGATCAACCCCAGCTGCAAAAAGGAAATTTAGAATTATCATCATACCAGTATCAGAAGGTCCTTTATGTTTATAGCTTCATAAAAGTTCACAGTTAGAGTATGTGCTGCCAACTAATAAAAAAGTAATGAAAAATTTTGCAGATTTTTTGTGTAGACAGCAGTTACCCAATCCCTAAATCCTGATGAATTCATATATTCAAAATATTTAAAAGGCCAAATACACCCAAGAATTTATTTGTGATCCCTTTAAAAGCATAAGTCTCAACCTCATTAATAGATACGAAACAACTATATTGTTTGGCTGTACATCAATATGTGTTTGAAATAAATTCTGATTCCTTTATTGCCCAAATATTTGAAAAGCCATAATTAAACTGTGACACTCCAGGGTGAATGTTATTAGGTAGTACTGAAGGCCTTGTCCCTTGAATGCCCCTTGATGTGTGTGATTACCCAAAGACTCCTGGTTTCCATGTCTTTTTGTGATTATAAAGGAGGTCTCTTTTACGTTTATTTTTTAAATGAATTTGAACAAGAGAGCTTTTGTATTTACTGTACTAAGCACATCCACCCATTTAGGGAAAAATAGTTCCTATCTGAAGGGTGAAAGGAAGCACATGAAAAGCGATTGAAAATATTTTTTCCTCTATTTTTGGTGCTGAGCTCCCCACCAAGGGTATTTTTAATACAAAAGTGCAGACACCTTCTGTGTGTTTCATAAGTTCCTCCCTATCTGCCTTCCTGTTCACATCACTCTCTGAGCCCTGCACCATCACCTGGCCTGGTCTGTCTAGTAGGCTTTACTTTAGCCTCAAACAGATTGCCCTTAACCTTTATTTTTCATTAGAGAGTGCAAAGCTGGAGGCAGTGGGGGAGGAGGAGAATTAAAATTGGAGGTGTTTCAAGCGTCTGTACTACATTATGCCACTATATGAAAAAGTCATATAGTTTGAAATGAAAGGTGAAGTATGGTGCTTGTGATCTGGCATTGAAATTCATTGCTGTGTAGAGCTCATAAAAATCTGTATATAAATGTTGCTGCTATTATTTATGAATAATAATTGTATGATAATGCTTCCTCTTTAGTTAATTATTTGTGTGGAGGCCTAAAGAACATTTAGCTATTATTATTATTTATAAAATTTGTACATTTATTGAGTTTAGGTAAAACATATTTTACCTTCATTATCTCAGTTAATCTTCACAATAACTATATATATTTGTGCGTATATATATATACATATAATGAGTTACATAGTTGGTCACTTATCCTAAGTCACAGAACTAGTGAGTATTGAAGAGATCTTTGCCCAGGTCAGCCAGATCAAAAGCCCAATATCTTAACTAGTTCACTCCACAAATTCTTGCCATCCCTAGACCCATGTTAAATAAGTAAATAAAGAGTAGCCTTTTACAGCTAAAGAAATCAAGACTGAAAGAAAACAATTAACTTATAAATGTCACATAGTTATCCAGCAGTGGGCCAGGGAATGGAAAGCAGACATTTCTGAATATGGCTCACTGCCTTGACCGCAAAACCACGTAGTCTGAACTCTTTTGATGATCCTTTCTTAGGGAGTGGTTATTAACATTGGAAAGCTTGAACGATCATGATGGAAGTCTAGATTAGCACCAATTGCATTTTTTATTAACAAAAATATAAGCTTACCCATGAGAGCTACTGCCTGGGAGGTATGAAAGAAATATCCAGACAGAGGATCAAAATAAAACAAACCCAATTTAAAAGCCCTCCTTTTACCATAAATTCAGTGCACTACAGGTCAAATCAGACCCTTGTGTGCAAATGAAGTAAAGTATATCTCTTGTTTAACACATGTTTTACTCTCCTCTGACCACCACTTCTTTCTGGTAACAGGATTCTATTATATATAAAATGGAAATGCTACCAGCTTGGAGTTTTAGCAAATTTCCAGGGCTTTTGTACATTTTTTTTTCCCAGTGAGCACATGAATCAAGTAGAAACAGAGAAAACCACACACACACACACACACACACACACACGCACGCGAACGTGTGCTCTCCAAAAAAAGACAAAACATAAAAAGCTATCCGGGACACCCCTTCGGGTCCCCGCCCTGCTGTTTGCATCCTGTCCTGCTGAGATAGATTTCAAGAGGGCAAACCACCTATGTACCCTTCGACTTGCCCATTGTTCTGATTTTGCAGGCATATCATTTTTCACCCGAGCACAGTTGCCAAGCACCGGCAAGATGCCCTGGTAAAAAACCCACACCTCGCAGTCTGTAGCCGCCCTGCCTGTCCTCTTAGTCCCAGCCATTCGATCATCTCTCATGGAACTGCCTGGAGCTGTTTGTTGAACTGCTTCATGTTACTCTTTGACTGAGAGAGAGACAAATGTTCCATATTATCTTTAATTTCCATAAAATTGTTTTAATCTTTGCTTTATAATAAATGTATAACGGTGCCCCCGGGGGATCTCTGTTTTGTATTATAGGTGTCTCCATTGGAGTTATGCGTGAGATAGAACTGTTCAGCATTTGCCTTTCACCCAAAGGACTCGAAAGAGACTTGAAACAAAAGATTCCTCTGGGAATCATCCATAAGCATAAAATGGAAAATTTCCTTTCCCCCAAGATGCCTCATCCAGTCTCCCCATGATTATTAGCCAGATCAGATCAGGAACATAAGCAGCAGGAACTGAAAGGGATTTGCCTTCTTTCTGACTGCACCAGCTTTGGGTATAATATTTATATATATGCATCTATATATATATCATTATAAATATATAATATATAAAAGCATAGTCATAAAATACATTTAATTAAAGAAATGGAAAGCCTCCGCCAACCTGTAGGTTTTAAACTTTTTAGCTCCAATGGCTCCTTAATATACCAGCTTGATGAAAAAGGAGAAGGGGAGGGGGTGAGAATGGGGAAGGTCCCATGAATACATTTTTTGACATTTTGTTTATTATCATTTTATCTAGGCTAGTGGTAAATGGATGGACTTGTCAGCAGAAATCTCTTGGTGAAGTAAATAAAGAATCTTAATAGGCAGGGAGGATAGAACTAACGGCAAATTGCTCACAAAGAGATCTAATTTATTGGTTTCTTTTTCACTGAGATTCTGTTCCGGATTCTGGCTTTGCCAGAAGAAACAGCTGAATGATGACATGGATCCATACACAGAGAAAGTGCTCTATCTGGTAGAAAAGGAGAAAATGCAGAAAGATTCTCTGTGGCCCTACCCCAGCTTCTTTTGAAAGTTAGCTGCCTTATTACTGCCATGGTATCTCCACGTAAAGCTGGAGCTTGGAAGGTCGCCTCTATTTTTATTTTCTGGTCTCTGTTAATAAGCCCATGCTGTATTCATGGAAGAAAAATATTAAATGTGGCCACACCAGTTATAATATTATGGCTATTTGGGTTTAAGTATAATAAAGATACCAACAAGGGCTCCTCAGTTATTAATATTTTTTTCAGGTTAAAAAGCAGTAATAAATCATAAAGAGCATTTCCAAGCAGTAGCACTTTTATAGAAAATTGCTTGCTATTTAAACAAAATATTTGCTCTTCTTTCAGGAAAATATGTGGATGCTTCTGAACAAGGAGCGATTTTAGCTACCCTCTGCCTCCTATAATTAGCCCCAACCTACTTACAAAAATTTTTTTTTAATTTGCTTGCCTGGATCACAGGAAAGTGGGGCTCAAGTTTGCTTTGGCCAAATGAGTAGTTTCTTCATTAGTAGCCTATGTTTTTCTAGAAGGTACGGTTCTGAATTTAAATGTTTGTTTTTCTGTATCCTTCCTTCTGAGAGGGCTGGAGACCTCTGTGTGGCTCTCTTCTGGGCACGAATGACTAAGATAAACAGACAGAAAGTTTTGATCCAGTAGACTTTTCTTTTGGTGGGTAGACTTTTCTCTCCACCACTTGTGAGTATAGAATTGATTTCGCTTAAGCACGTAGGAAAATACCTCTCCGGCAAACCCTGAGCCCAGAAGTCTGCTCAGGATGGTGCCATTTATCTCCAGAAGCTGGATTATTTACATATTTGGGCAGAGGTTGAAAGGAGATGGTCACACAGATATTAATCTACTTTTCTTCACTTTTGGATTACACTTTCATGTTAACAGGAAGTAAAGGATATTTGGGGCTCTTGTGTAGTGCTCATTTGACCTTCTCCACTTCATTATAGTCTCTTAAAGAAGCCAACCAATTTGATTGACTATACCTCACTGATCATATGGCTAATGATAGTTTACTGTTTATTCACTTACACTGGAAAGAAAACATATCGTGAATATCTGTTTAAATATTTCATTTGGCCAAAAATAACTGTGTCAATAGCATGTGGGATCAATCCATAGGTGAAAAACAAACTAACCCACCATGGTCTAGGTGGATTGTAGTGCCAATTTCATATCCTAAGTTAAACATGATTTTTTCCTCTCTTGAAAATAAGTTCCTAAAAAGAGTTCCTAACATTCCAAAAAATGATTGTAAATCTACCAAGTTAATTTATGAACCAATAAAGTCCTGTCAAGTCTCCTTCTCATCTTCTGGGAAACAGGTCTGCAGTGAGGAAAAAAAAGACCAGCTAGTTACTAAGGAAATATATTCTTGCTTCTTGTATATTCCTCTTAAGCCTTGCTTCAGAGTCAGCTTCTGTGCACTGTGGAATATGGAAATCCTTCCAAACACAGAAAGTATTTGGGGCGATAATGGTCTACATTGTTAGACAGTAAGGCTTTAAGGAAATTAACAATAAATGCATCATTATTATATCCAAACTGCCATCAGATTAAATTCAAAACTCTAAATGAAAAGCTGAGGCATTCGGTTCCTTAGACACATAACATAAAATCAAGGCTGTTATGAGGAGACAGTATTTAAGATGTCCCCCTCCCTTTTCTCCTCAGTAAACACCTTGTAAATTTGTCTGAAAATTTGAAATTTTGCATTAATTGAGACTCCTTGCCTGTTCAGTTGAGTTTTGGTGTGAAAATATATCAAATCATAACACACAAAAAGCTGCTCTCTCAAGCCACATTTCATAACATGATTTCATCAGATGGTCTTAATTTTCTGCATGACATTATCTTTTCAAGCTGACATAAGACTGGGCTGTGATATTTGCATACTCAAGACAGAACCATGCAGCTTAACTATGTTTCTGCTTGTATGGGAATTTGGGGCATTTTTACTTTGAGGAATAAAACAAATAAACCTTCCAAAAAAAATTTCCTCTACTTTTTGAATGACTTTGTTCTTGCCTTTTAATGAAAGAGACACTCTGAGCTATTTTAAATGATGCTGTAGTATCCAAATCAGTTGTCTCAATATATGTGAGATGTACATATCCTTTCTAGTGAAGGTCTCTGAAGCCCAGATCAATTAGTCAAGAAGCCTTGGCTATTTTAGTTGACTAGTATACATATCATTGTAAATGTGCAAAAAAAAAAAAAAAAATAGCTGTTTTTACGGATGGAAAGGTTTAATATTTTAAATCTTGAAGTCCAGACAAAATTTGTCGCTGACTTGGGAGTTAGAAGACTTAGCCATTGACTTCACTACTTGGCAGCTCTGACTGGACTAGGCAACCACCTACTATGTCAATGTCACTTAACTAGTCAATGCCAATATCTCTGTCATGTCAATGACAATAGCATTGTCATGACAATGACAGTGTCAATGTGAAAGTCTTCTAACATGTATATTTACTTTTCATTATACATGTATTTCTTGAGTGTTCATTATGTGCTAGGTTCTGTTTTAGGCACTATAAACTTGAAAATAATTATTAATTTGTTTGGAAATACAGAAGTTTAGGATGAGAAGGGAACCTGAAAGAGAAATCCAATCTATTTCAGAATGAGGGAAATGAGACCATGTTGGTACAATGACCCATTTAGAACATGATGCAGTTAGAGGTGACAGGTGTGACGGATAAACATAGGTGTTCATTGATTGGATCACGGGATGCCTAGATATCTGGTTATATGTTATTTTGGGTGTGTCTCAAGGGTGTTTCTGGAAAAGATTACCATTTGAATTGGTGGACTGAGTAAAGCAGATTGCCCTCCCCAGTATGTATGGGTATTTCTTGAGGGCCTGAATAGAATAAAAAGGCTGGGGAAGGTTGTATTCGCTCTCTGCCTTATTGTTTGAGCTGAGAGATCAATCCTCTCCTGTGCTTGGTAGTCCTGGTTCTCAAGCCTTCATACTTGGACTGGAATATGCACCACTGGTTCTCTAGCTCCCAGCCTTTGGACTATACTACCACATAAAAACTTTGTCATCATCATTGACTTTTCCCTTCCTCATACCACACATCAAATTCATCAGCAACTCCTTTTAGATCTACCTTCAGAATGTATCCAGGGTCTAAGCATTTCACACCATTGCTTCCATTTCCCCTTTAGTCCAAGCCTCCATCATCTCTTGCTTGCATTATTACAAAACCCTCCTAACTGGTGTCCCTGCTTCCTTGCTTTCTTCCTGTAGGTTATTCTCAACTCAAAGACTAGGTGATCCTTTTAAAATTTCACATCACTTCTTATTCAGAACCCTCCCGTGACTTCCACCTCACTCAATACCAGACCCTAACTCCTCACCAGCTGCAATGACCTTTTTTGGTTTTGCCCCAGCTCACTTCTGATCTCCTTCTCCTATATCCACATTTGCCTCCCGTAGTTGCTCCTGAACACCACTTCACGGTCCCTCCTTGGGGCCTTTGTGGTGTTCCTTCTGCCTGAAACACTCCTCCACTTCCTTTAGGTCACTGCTTAAATGTCCAAAGAGGCCTTCCCTGAACTCCACATGTAAAGTAGCAATCTCACTCTTTCGACCCCAGGATGGCGTGCAGTGGCGTGATCTCGGTTCACTGCAAGCTCCACCTCTCAGGTTTAAGCAGTTCTCTGCCCTAGCCTCCCGAGTAGCTGGGATTACAGGCAAAGGCCACCACGCCCAGCTAATTTTTTTTTTTTTTTTTTTTTTTTTTTTTGGTATTTTTAGTAGAGACGGGGTTTCACCATCTTGGCCAGGCTGGTCTTGAACTCCTGACCTTATGATCCACCCACCTAGGCCTCCAAAGTCCTGGGATTATAGACATGAGCCACTGCGCCCAACCCAACTCCATCTCTTTCTATCTCTTTACATTGCTTTAATTTTCTTTGTGACCACAAGAAATATGCTGCTTTTTTGTGTGGCGAATGCCTATTTTCTATTCCCTCGACTAGAACATGCTTCCAAGGTACTAGAGACTTGATATTATTCCTTGCCTGCACATAGTAGTCATGCAGTACACCAGCAGCAAATTAACATTCACAGGATGCCAAAACAATGCTAGGTCCATTCTCTGCATTATCTAATTAGTCCTCACAACGCTATAAGGTAGGTACTAGAATGTCCTCATCTTACAGCTACAAAACAGAGGTTCAGAGATGCTTACAACTTACCCAAGATCTCACAGTTAATAAGTGGCAGAACCGGGATTTGACTCAAAGTGTATCTCACTCCAAAGCTCAAGCCCTTAACCCCACCTTTTTATTGGCTTTCAATACATATTGTAAGAATAATCGATGTATTTATGGAAAAACAAAAGCATAATCAGATTCTTCTTGCTCCCGAGAGCTTTCACAGTTTAATTCCATTTGCATTGGATGCCCAATGTGAATCTCTTGTTTCCTCTTTTTTTCTAATGTTTAGAATGAAATTTCTCAAGCCTCAACAATCCTCTAAAAGCAGCCTTCTGAAATGAGTCTTCTCCCCTTTTCCAACCCTGTCCCCATTATACTCCTAGAGGGCTGGTTTTATAATAGTTTGTATATTCTCTCAGCACCTTTTAAAGAAGAATACAATATAGCTGATCTAATGGGCAAGGGTGGAGGTAACAGAGGCGTTATTTGTAGGATTGCCTGTTTTCTTCAGATTCTCGCTCTGTAATTTAGATGGTTGCCTAGCATTTCTGGTGAGAAACTTGAGGGGAATTCGAAGCAAGGTTGAAGAATCTACTTCCCAGGAATGTTGAAGATTAGAATTGATAAACTATGCAAATTAGCATGCAATCTGGGCTTCAAAGAAATTAGACTGGATTTATTTAATAAATGTTTTCATGAAAATAGAAAGTTTTAATTCTATTGAACTTATATATGTATTTTCTGTGATTCGTCCTTTTTGGAGAAAATTTGTGAAGAAATCTGGCATGCATGAACTTAAATCTACAGCAGGGAATAGGAAATTTGATGATCCAAACTGCTGTGTGTGTTTGTGCATGTATATGCTTATACGTGTAGCCTGCATTTTAAGGGATGGTTTGTTTATCTGAGTCAGCCCACCAGGGCTGTTCCCTGTCACAGTTTTCATTCTTTAAGACTTTCTGTTGTTTGGTAACAAATATAGGCTGCTCCTTATCAGAAAACCAGGCTAGTGAATGTGGTTGGGTTCACCCAGTTTTGGCATCTTAACAATATCTAAATTAATTTTTAACTCAAGACTTTAAAGCGGCAACAAAGAGTTAAGAGTTGACAAATACCATGAAAGAACTATAGATTTACCAAACCTTCAGCTTAAGTAGAGCAAATCCTATAGAAGAGTAAGGATATAGCTCCTAGGTGCCTGTGACCTTATCTAACCAGTCCCTATAGTATCAGTTGGTCAGGTGGGCAGTGGGTGCAGATGCAGATTGTTTTCCCTGCCCCAGTCTCATTGCTCAGTCTCTGATTCCCCACTGTTGACTTGCTGAGCTCATTACTGGTTCACATTGGAATGGTTGATAGGTTACTATGAGGAAGTCCATATTCTAAGTAGTTCACATAAATATCAGCTAACTGTAGATCCTTTTAGGTAGGGGTTTTCATTCTCCCTGGCATGGAATAGTCACTCAGAAAATACTGAAGCACAGAGAGACTAGGTAGTTTGTCCAAGGTCACTCAGCTAGGAAGTGGCTGGGACTCATTAAAACCCATGCAGTCTGGCTCCAGAGCCTAGGTTCATCACCACTATGCAATACTAGGCCTGTGAATTGCAGACGACTCTGCTCATTAGCCAGCAGCTAGCTGGTGCCTGTGAGGTCATTAAAGTATACAATTTCTGCTACAGCTAAGAGTTCATCAACTGCTCTCAATGCTGAAGTGTCATTTAGCAGGAGGTTCTGCAGTCCAGATACATGGTTTCAAGCAACAACTCTGCCACAAGCTGGTGGCATGACACAGCAGGTTTATCCCCTTTTGACTCTTCAGTTTCCTCAACTATAAAATGAGAAGGGTGGGCACTAGAAGAGTTTAAGATCCCTTTCAGCTGTAACATTTTATGAGCCTGCTTCCTCTCTTATCTGTTCCTATTTCTCTCGCCTTTTAAAAGTTACGGCAATTGGCTTTTGTACCAATCTGTGCACTACAAAAGCTATAGATACTATTTTACACTGATATTGAAGTGACTGCCTGTATCACTGTCCGTGACTACTTACTCCCAGGGACTCAATATCTAGAGTGAGAGACAAACAAAAACAATGATGCCCTAGTGCCATGAGATGAATAACACATCCTTCCTGCCCAAGGATGATTTATACAGGGAGAAGTCATGTAAAGGAAATTCACTTAAGATGGAGACCAAATCTTCATGGGCAATAGCGACAAAAAACTATTACAATTTCATATAAAAATGAATCTAAAATATATGAAAATAAATGTGCTCTTTTTTCTTGTAACAACAGAGTTTTGATGATATTCCCAACTAGTTTTAATTCTTAAAATGAAGAATGAATCAAATATTGACTTTTGGGAACTTATTTTCTCTGACAAATTTTATGATGGACTGATTGAACAACTTTTATTTCAAATTTTACCCACTATGTGATCATAAAAAATAACATTTTTTGCAAGATTCAGGACACTTCGTCAATCCTACAGCCTTCTATTAATCCTTAAATACTAAAATTATTCTTATTTGAAGTTTAATTTACTCTTCTTATCCATTTTCTCTTCTTTGTTAACTGGTTTGAGTTTACAAGATTTTCAATTGTCATTGATTTTGCAGGTTATTTGGAACTAACCAACATCATCATCGTCAACCTTGTTTTTTCAAGATTTTCTGTTTTACTCCATAGTGTATTTATTGTGTTTGCATTCTGTGGTACAGTGTTTGACCATCACTGAAATATTGACCATTGGAAGCTTTGGCTTTCCTGGAAGAGACAGATCCTGGGGCCAAGCTTGGTAAGGATATTTGCGTGAGGATTAATTTTAAGTGTTCACTGCACTTGAGAATATTTTCACGTTATGTCAACTTTTGCTTTCCTATGCAACCTCAGAACTGCAAGTGCTCAAACATGAATATTTGCTTGTTATAATACAGAAATGGTGGCAACCGTACTTCATTAGATTACAGACACACACATCTCATTGATCTGCATTACTTAAACACTTAACTATACTACACGTATTCACAAGGCTGGGTTCTCTTTTATCAATTAAGTAATGATTCAGTTTAATGGTTAAATGCCTGTATGCCCACCTTTTTTGAACTGAAGGAACATTTTAAGTCTTAGATGTCCCTTGCTACAGAGAAAATTTCAAAGATCATCACCATCAGCCTAAAACTGTTTCAGCTGTACCTATTATATATGTGGATAAAGACCAATTATTTAAAATAAATTCTAATATTAGGCATATTTTATAAAATAATTATATGATGCACATTTCTTTCTTTTAAGGGATGGGTATTCCTTTAGCATCTCAGTAACAATGTAAATGCCGGATCTGTATTTGCCTTCTGCTCATTCACCACTCTTCTGCTCTGATTGTATCACGGCAACTACATTTTTAGAGTCCCATGCCAACTAGTTGAAGAGTAGTTTCAGCCAATGGAAATGGATGGGAAGCAGCTTGGAGGGTGGAAAGAAGAGATGAAGGAGACATCAGGATATCTCTTTTGATACCTGTTAAGGTGGCATCTGTGGCTGTGGTTGTATTTCCTCCACTGCTCTAGCTCCTACCTGACAGACTTCCCTCCCTGACTCCAGCTTCCACTGGGCAGCATCCTTCATGATTCTAACCCCAAATAGTTTTCACCAGCTTTTAGGCCTGGTAGCATCAGCTTCTCCTTTTCTCCCTGGCCCTCAGGATCATCATGGCTTCCTGCTATTGCCAATTTCCGGGTCCCACACTGTCCTCTTTATGGCTTCTCAGCTCTCCCATCATCTATAGAACCACTTTCTTGTATTAAATTTTCTCTATTCAAGCTACCCACAGCGGTTTTGCTTTTCTTGAACTTAGTCCCTGACTAATATGATAAGCACGCAATTAGGAACTAGTGAACCATTAGTGTCTAATAGTTCTGCTTCAAAATCACTTCCTGAAAATTTCCTATTTGAGTTGCGCTGAATGCTTTGAATAATGTGCATAGTTGCTCAAACATACGTGTATCATTCAAGAACTTTCAGTGAAATGGGAACTATCTTTGGCGTGTATTGTTCAAGATCCAAAGGTATTTATTAACGCCAAGAGTCAGTTCCTAATTAAGGCCAAGAGTCAGTTCTCTGGGAAATACATTATGACTTCCTATTTTGTGCCATCCTTTCAATCCATTGTTACAGCACCTATTGTATTGTTGTATTAGTCCATGCCTACACTACTATAAAGATACTACCCAAGACTGGATAATTTATAAACAAAGGAGGTTTAATTGGCTCACAGTTCTGCATGGCTGGGGAGGCCTCAAGAAACCTATAATCATAGTGGAAGGGGAAGGGAAGAAAGGACCTTCTTCACCAGGCAGCAGGAGAGAGAACAGTGAGCGAAGGAGGAACTTGCCAAACACTTAAAAAACCATTAGATCTCAGGAGAACTCACTGTCATGAGAATAGCATGGGGAAAACAGCCCCCATGATCCAATCACCTCCCGCCAGGTTCCTCCCTCAACACATGGGGATTACAATTCAAGATGAGATTTGGGTGGGGACACAAAGCCTAACCATATCATTTGTGCTCTAGCAGCATCCTCTAACCTTAGCACTAGCAATATTTTGGGCTAGACAATTGTTTGTTGACCTAGGAGAGGGGATGGTACCATGCATTGAGCGGTGTTTAGCAGTATCCTTGACCTCTACCCACCAGATACAAGTAACATCTCTCCTACTCAGTTGTAATAGCCAAATGTATCTCCAGATATGTCCTCTGGAGTAGAGGAGAAAAGCAAAGCAGCCCCCAGTTAAGAACAGCTGTACTATAGTTATTGTATATAGGTAGATTTCTTGTCTAGATTATCAGTTCCTCCATGAAGAAGTTGTAAGCTGAACATATTCTTGATTTGAATATAGTAAGCACTCAAAGCCTTAATCAATGCATGCATGAATTGATCATTTAGAATATTAAAGTCATATAGGCTGATTATATCATATTAGCTTTTCCCACAAAATTTAAAAGGAAGATAAAATGTGCACCATTATCTATATTTCTGAAGTAAAAATAAGGAAACTTAGAGGCAATTTTTATTAGTGTTTCAGTTAAATCAGTTTCAGGTGATATGGTGTAATAATGAGCATATTTTTCACATAATGAATGTTTTAAATCATATTCAGGATGGTCACAAAAATTATTCTGACATGAACCTTATAACAACCTCAGTGGTACATAAAAAATCATTATCACTGCTCTAAAGTGGATATTAAAAGACTCAGAGAGGTTAGTGACCTTCCCAAGCTCACACAGTGTGTGAGTAAAACAGCCAGGCTTGGGTCCAGTCTTCTGCCTTCCACCTTACTCCCTTCAGTGTTCTTCTCGAAATGCAAAGCTGCCTGGACTCCTATCCTCCTAAAGCCCTTTCCTTCCTGAGCTTGCAGGACTCCACTGTGCTGTGATTCTCTGTCATCTTCTCTGCCCTCTCAGGTGCCATCTTTGCTGCCATCTCTACCTGGGCCTGCCCACTAATCTCTCTACTCCTCAGTGCCCTGCCTTTGGCCTACTTCTCTTCTGACAACACGTACTTCTTCTAGTACTCTTATGTCAACTGCTGCAATTATCTCCCGAGCACATGAACTCTGCAGCCAGACTGCCTGACTTCAAACCACCACTTAGTTTGCTACCTTGGAGAGTTACATATCTCTTTGTGTATCAGATCTTCACCTAAAAAAATGACGATTCAGGCTGGGTGCAGTGGCTCATGCCTATAATCCCAACCCTTGTGGAGGCCAAGGTGGGAGGATCATTTGTGCCTGAGAAGTTGAGGCTGCAGTGAGGGGTGATTGTGCCATTGCACTCAGCCTAGGTGACAGAGAAAGACCCTAGAAAGAAAGTCAAAAAAAAAAAAAAAAAAGATGATTGAAAATAGTCCCTACCTCATGGGGGTGGTGGTGGAGTGACTGTAAAGAATAAAATCACATAATTCATATATAGAGCTTAGAAAAGTGCCCAGTACTTTGTAAGGTCTGAATAAATATTAAAATATACTAACAAAGTATATACCCCTCATATCCCTTGGTTGTCTCTCTCCTGGGCTCCAAATTCTGAGTAGGAGAATGGGAGAGGTCCATGGGCCAGTGAGAATGCTAATGGAGAAACAGATATCAGGAGACAGGCAAGAAAATGAGAAACCAAAAGCTCCAAAAGCTTTTCCACTGACTCACCAAGAGGCAGACAGCCTCCCTCTCTCTGCTTCTGTACCTAACATTGCTGCTATTGCTATACTTACCATCCTCCATTTGAATTCCTGTTTAGATGTCTGTCTTTCCTTACTAGACTAGGAGGCCTCTAATTCAATTAATAGGTCATATTCATCCTTCTATCACTGACACCTAGCAAAGGGCCTGATGTGTTGTTAGTACTTAATAAATCTCTGTAAATGAAATAATGAGTGACCTGGTGAATGTGTATGGACAGCTTTTAGAAATGCATTTCCGAGGAGGGCGGAGCAAGATGGCCGAATAGGAACAGCTCCAGTCTCCAACTCCCAGCGCAAGCGACACAGAAGACCGGTGATTTCTGCATTTTCAACTGAGGTACTGGGGTCATCTCACTAGGGAGTGCCGGACAATCGGTGCTGGTCAGCTGCTGCAGCCTGACCAGCGAGAGCTGAAGCAGGGCGAGGCATCGCCTCACCTGGAAGCGCAAGGGGGAAGGGGATCCGTTTTCCTAGCCAGGGGAACTGAGACACACAACACCTGGAAAATCGGGTAACTCCCACCCCAATACTGCGCTGTAAGCATACAGGCACACCAGAATATATCCCACACCTGGCCGGGAGGGTCCCACGCCCACGAAGCCTCCCTCACTGCTAACACAGCAGTCTGCCGCGATCTATCCGCAAGGCAGCAGCGAGGCTGGGGGAGGGGCGTCCGCCATTGCTGAGGCTTAAGTAGGTAAACAAAGCCGCTGGGAAGCTCGAACTGGGTGGAGCTCACAGCAGCTCAAGGAAGCCTGCCTGTCTCTGTAGTCTCCACCTCTGGGGACAGCGCACAGCTGAAGACCAACAGGGGAAGTAGCAGGAGCCGGTGCAGACGCGAACGACTCTGTCTGACAGCTTTGGGGAGAGCCGTGGATCTCCCAACGCGGAGGTTGAGATCTGAGAACGGACAGACTGCCTGCTCAGGTGTGTCCCTGACCCCTGAGTAGCCTAGCTGGGAGAAATCCCCCACTAGGGGCAGTCTGACACCCCACACCTCACAGGGTGGAGTACACCACTGAGAGGAAACTTCCAAAGGAAGAATCAGACAGGTACACTCGCTGTTCAGCAATATTCTATCTTCGGCAACCTCTGCTGCTGATACCCAGGCAAACAGGGTCTGGAGTGGACCTCAAGCAATCTCCAACAGACCAACAGACAGTCCTTTTGACTGTCAGAAGGAAAACTATCAAACAGGAAGGACACCTATACCAAAACCGCATCAGTACGTCACCACCATCAAAGACCAGAGACAGATAAAACCACAAAGATGGGGAAGAAGCAGGGCAGAAAAGCTGGAAATTCAAAAAATAAGAGCGCATCTCCCCCTGCAAAGGAGCGCAGCCCATCGCCAGCAACGGATCAAAGCTGGTCAGAGAATGACTTGGACGAGAGGAGAGAAGAAGGCTTCAGTCTATCAAACTTATCAGAGCTAAAGGAGGAATTACGTACCCAGCGCAAAGAAACTAAAAATCTTGAAAAAAGAGTGGAAGAATTGACAGCTAGACTAATTAATGCAGAGAAGATCATAAACGAAATGACAGAGATGAAAACCATGACACGAGAAATACGTGACAAATGCACAAGCTTCAGTAACCGACTCGATCAACTGGAAGAAAGAGTATCAGCGATTGAAGATCAAATGAATGAAATGAAGCGAGAAGAGAAACCAAAAGAAAAAAGAAGAAAAAGAAATGAGCAAAGCCTGCAAGAAGTATGGGATTACGTAAAAAGACCAAATCTACGCCTGATTGGGGTGCCTGAAAGTGAGGGGGAAAATGGAACCAAGTTGGAAAACACTCTTCAGGATATCATCCAGGAGAACTTCCCCAACCTAGTAGGGCAGGCCAACATTCAAATTCAGGAAATACAGAGAACGCCACAAAGATACTCCTCCAGAAGAGCAACTCCAAGACACATAATTGCCAGATTCACCAAAGTTGAAATGAAGGAAAAAATCTTAAGGGCAGCCAGAGAGAAAGGTCGGGTCACCCACAAAGGGAAGCCCATCAGACTAACAGCAGATCTCTCGGCAGAAACTCTACAAGCCAGAAGAGAGTGGGGGCCAATATTCAACATTCTTAAAGAAAAGAATTTTAAACCCAGAATTTCATATCCAGCCAAACTAAGTTTCATAAGTGAAGGAGAAATAAAATCCTTTACAGATAAGCAAATGCTTAGAGATTTTGTCACCACCAGGCCTGCCTTACAAGAGACCCTGAAGGAAGCCCTAAACATGGAAAGGAACAACCGGTACCAGCCATCGCAAAAACATGCCAAAATGTAAAGACCATCGAGGCTAGGAAGAAACTGCATCAACTAACGAGCAAAATAACCAGTTAATATCTAATGGCAGGATCAAGTTCACACATAACAATATTAACCTTAAATGTTAATGGACTAAATGCTCCAATTAAAAGACACAGACTGGCAAACTGGATAAAGAGTCAAGACCCATCAGTCTGCTGTATTCAGGAGACCCATCTCACATGCAGAGACATACATAGGCTCAAAATAAAGGGATGGAGGAAGATCTACCAAGCAAATGGAGAACAAAAAAAAGCAGGGGTTGCAATCCTTGTCTCTGATAAAACAGACTTTAAACCATCAAAGATCAAAAGAGACAAAGAAGGCCATTACATAATGGTAAAGGGATCAATTCAACAGGAAGAGCTAACTCTCCTAAATATATATGCACCCAATACAGGAGCACCCAGATTCATAAAGCAAGTCCTTAGGGACTTACAAAGAGACTTAGACTCCCATACAATAATAATGGGAGACTTCAACACACCGCTGTCAACATTAGACAGATCAACGAGACAGAAAGTTAACAAGGATATCCAGGAATTGAACTCATCTCTGCACCAAGCGGACCTAATAGACATCTATAGAACTCTCCACCCCAAATCAACAGAATATACATTCTTCTCAGCACCACATCGCACTTATTCCAAAATTGACCACATAATTGGAAGTAAAGCACTCCTCAGCAAATGTAAAAGAACAGAAATTATAACAAACTGTCTCTCAGACCACAGTGCAATCAAACTAGAACTCAGGACTAAGAAACTCAATCAAAACCGCTCAACTACATGGAAACTGAACAACCTGCTCCTGAATGACTACTGGGTACATAACGAAATGAAAGCGGAAATAAAGATGTTCTTTGAAACCAATGAGAACAAAGATACAACATACCAGAATCTCTGGGACACATTTAAAGCAGTGTGTAGAGGGAAATTTATAGCACTAAATGCCCACAAGAGAAAGCAGGAAAGATCTAAAATTGACACTCTAACATCACAATTAAAAGAACTAGAGAGGCAAGAGCAAACACATTCAAAAGCTAGCAGGAGGCAAGAAATAACTAAGATCAGAGCCGAACTGAAGGAGATAGAGACACAAAAAACCCTCCAAAAAATCAATGAATCCAGGAGTTGGTTTTTTGAAAAGGTCAACAAAATTGACAGACCGCTAGCAAGGCTAATAAAGAAGAAAAGAGAGAGGAATCAAATAGATGCAATAAAAAATGATAAAGGGGATATCACCACTGACCCCACAGAAATACAAACTACCATCAGAGAATACTATAAACGCCTCTACGCAAATCAACTAGAAAATCTAGAAGAAATGGATAATTTCCTGGACACTTACACTCTCCCAAGGCTAAACCAGGAAGAAATTGAATCCCTGAGTAGACCAATAGCAGGCTCTGAAATTGAGGCAATAATTAATAGCCTACCCACCAAAAAAAGTCCAGGACCAGATGGATTCACAGCTGAAGTCTACCAGAGGTACAAGGAGGAGCTGGTACCATTCCTTCTGAAACTATTCCAATCAATAGAAAAAGAGGGAATCCTCCCTAACTCATTTTATGAGGCCAACATCATCCTGATACCAAAGCCTGGCAGAGACACAACAAAAAAAGAGAATTTTAGACCAATATCACTGATGAACATCGATGCAAAAATCCTCAATAAAATACTGGCAAACCGGATTCAGCAGCACATCCAAAAGCTTATCCACCATGATCAAGTGGGCTTCATCCCTGGGATGCAAGGCTGGCTCAACATTCGCAAATCAATAAACGTAATCCAGCATATAAACAGAACCAAAGACAAGAACCACATGATTGTCTCAATAGATGCAGAAAAGGCTTTTGACAAAATTCAACAGCCCTTCATGCTAAAAACGCTCAATAAATTCGGTATTGATGGAACGTATCTCAAAATAATAAGAGCCATTTATGACAAACCCACAGCTAATATCATACTGAATGGGCAAAAACTGGAAAAATTCCCTTTGAAAACTGGCACAAGACAGGGATGCCCTCTCTCACCACTCCTATTCAACATAGTGTTGGAAGTTCTGGCTAGGGCACTCAGGCAAGAGAAAGAAATCAAGGGTATCCAGTTAGGAAAAGAAGAAGTCAAATTGTCCCTGTTTGCAGATGACATGATTGTATATTTAGAAAACCCCATCGTCTCAGCCCAAAATCTCCTTAAGCTGATAAGCAACTTCAGCAAAGTCTCAGGATACAAAATTAATGTGCAAAAATCACAAGCATTCTTATACACCAGTAACAGACAAGCAGAGAGCCAAATCAGGAATGAACTTCCATTCACAATTGCTTCAAAGAGAATCAAATACCTAGGAATCCAGCTTACAAGGGATGTAAAGGACCTCTTCAAGGAGAACTACAAACCACTGCTCAGTGAAATAAAAGAGGACACAAACAAATGGAAGAACATACCATGCTCATGGATAGGAAGAATCAGTATCGTGAAAATGGCCATACTGCCCAAGGTTATTTATAGATTCAATGCCATCCCCATCAAGCTACCAATGAGTTTCTTCACAGAATTGGAAAAAACTGCTTTAAAGTTCATATGGAACCAAAAAAGAGCCCGCATTGCCAAGACAATCCTAAGTCAAAAGGACAAAGCTGGAGGCGTCACGCTACCTGACTTCAAACTATACTACAAGGCTACAGTAACCAAAACAGCATGGTACTGGTACCAAAACAGAGCTATAGACCAATGGAACAGAACAGAGTCCTCAGAAATAATACCGCACATCTACAGCCATCTGATCTTTGACAAACCTGAGAGAAACAAGAAATGGGGAAAGGATTCCCTATTTAATAAATGGTGCTGGGAAAATTGGCTAGCCATAAGTAGAAAGCTGAAACTGGATCCTTTCCTTACCCCTTATACGAAGATTAATTCAAGATGGATTAGAGACTTAAATGTTAGACCTAATACCATAAAAACCCTAGAAGAAAATCTAGGTAGTACCATTCAGGACATAGGCATGGGCAAGGACTTCATGTCTAAAACACCAAAAGCAACGGCAGCAAAAGCAAAAATTGACAAATGGGATCTAATTAAACTAAAGAGCTTTTGCACAGCAAAAGAAACTACCATCAGAGTGAACAGGCAACCTACAGAATGGGAGAAAATTTTTAGCAACCTACTCATCTGACAAAGGGCTAATATCCAGAATCTACAAAGAACTCAAACAAATATACGAGAAAAAAACAAACAACCCCATCAAAAAGTGGGGAAAGGATATGAACAGACATTTCTCAAAAGAAGATATTCATACAGCCAACAGACACATGAAAAAATGCTCATCGTCACTCGCCATCAGAGAAATGCAAATCAAAACCACAATGAGATACCATCTCACACCAGTTAGAATGGCAATCATTAAGAAGTCAGGAAACAACAGGTGTTGGAGAGGATGTGGAGAAATAGGAACACTTTTACACTGTTGGTGGGATTGTAAACTAGTTCAACCATTATGGAAAACAGTATGGCCATTCCTCAAGGATCTAGAACTAGATGTACCATATGACCCAGCCATCGCACTACTGGGTATATACCCAAAGGATTATAAATTATTCTACTACAAAGACACATGCACACGTATGTTTATTGCAGCACTATTCACAATAGCAAAGACTTGGAATCAACCCAAATGTCCATCTGTGACAGACTGGATTAAGAAAATGTGGCACATATACACCATGGAATACTATGCAGCCATAAAAAAGGATGAGTTTGCGTCCTTTGTAGGGACATGGATGCAGCTGGAAACAATCATTCTTAGCAAACTATCACAAGAACAGAAAACCAAACACCGCATGTTCTCACTCATAGGTGGGAACTGAACAATGAGATCACTTGGACTCAGGAAGGGGAACGTCACGCACTGGGGCCTATCATGGGGAGGGGGGAGGGGGGAGGAGGGAGGGATTGCATTGGGGAGTTATACATGATATAAATGATGAATTGATAAAATAAAATAAAATAAAATAAAAATAAAAATAAAAAAAAAAAAAAAAAAAAAAAAGAAATGCATTTCCTAGGTAAAGCAAGTAATGCACTGTCTGACCAGGCTCGGATCACTGCTTGTCATTGTCGGAATTCTGCAGAGATGCCTAGGAAGACCACTCAACAACCAGTTCTCTCCTGTTTAGAAACACTCATACATTATCTACTGCTTTATAGTTTTCACAAAACTGTAGCCCGGGTCACCGCCTCTTGATCTCCAACTCTCAGAAACTTTTTTTTACATTTCAGTACTTCCGTTTTACACCAGTTTTCTGTCTCTGCTTCTAATGTTTCCTAGTATTTCACAACCATACTGTAATGTCTTGCCTCTGCGTGGCATGAAAGCGTTTGTAATGGTACCAGCTAAGAGCAGTCGTGCCCAGAGGCAGGAGGGTGGACGCAGATGCCCTCAGAGTTCCTTTTAGCAGTAGAGTCCCTGATGTGGAGCCTGACAGCAGGACAGCAGGAGCATGTACTCCACTTTTGTTGACCAAAATCTAGTCGTTAAGATCATTTCTAAACACGGATGGCAGAGAGAAAGGAGGACCCAGGTAATGTATTGGTGGATGACTCACAAAGTGACAGAAAATTGAAGAAAAAAAAATCTGTTTGTGCCCTAGCAGGATGAGAAACAAGGAAAGAAGGACAGAAAGGGGCCCAGCAAAGATATTTCAGTCAGTTTTCTCCACAAATAAACAATTCCACTTTTAACAGAAAGAGGTTTCTTTTTATGTTAACCAGCTAAAGTACACATTCTCTGCCGTAAAGTCACTTTTAAAGCATGTTTAAGGGGTTAGAAGGGTCTAAAGGAGCATTTATAACTGGCTGTCTCATGCATTTATGTCCTGCTAACATCACGATCCTCCAAATCCTTCTTTTTCCCAACCCAAGGAAAGAGCAAATTTTCACTGGTCCAGATTAGTGCTGAGTGATGATTTTTTGGCATCCACACCAGAGTCAGCTCAGTCTACCAGTTCAATTTCAGGTTCACAGATCCGGGCGTGATGTTTTGGCTACAGACTTAAATGTGTTAATTTTTTAACACTCACCAGGTCGCCTTTTGAAGTTAACACCCTTTTAAGAAAAGTAAGGAAAATTCACACTTCTTCAAAGGCAACTGTTTTTCAGAAGACTTACAAGAGTGTAGTGTATGTTGATCCACGTTGAAGCTCATCTGTTGAAAAAGCATAAAAAGTTTGCTCTGAGAATTTTTGTTTTTAAAGATCACGAATACGAAGAATGAGTTTGTTCATTTGTTAACAAATATTTATTAAAGGCACAGCATAAGACATCCCTGTGCTGGAAATCGTAGGGATGCAATTACTTCTATCCTCAAAGAACCTGAGGTCTCAAGAGAGTCCTTGCACTTTTATATGCATGACCTGTCTCCTCCACCACATTCCTGTAGGCAGATTCCTCTTAAACTCCTTTGATTATTTATCTAAATAATTTCTAGCCCTATCCTAGAGCCTTGTTTAGAGGATGTCCTTCATAATATTTGCTGATTGTCACACCGAAGTCCTAGGAAGTCAAGGAAATTTGTTTCCCATCCTTACCATCTTGCTCATTCTAGTCAGTAAGTCAGAAAATATCATGAAGGCAAAAAAACACATGGAAAGATGCTCAACATCGTGAATCATTAAGAAAACGCAAATCAAAATCACAATGAAATACTATTTTGCACCAATAGAATGGTTACTGTCAAAAATAAATACAAAGAAAACAGAAAGTAAGTACTGGTGAGGCAGTGGAGAAATTGGAACCCTTGTGTACTATTGGTGAGAATGTAAAATGGTGTAGCTTCTATGGAAAACAATATGGCAATTCCTCGGTAAATTAAAAATAGAATGACTATGATTCAGCAACTCCAATTCTGGGTATATACCCAAAAGAATTGAAAACAAGGTCTCAAAGACACTTTTGTACACCCACATTAATAGCAGTATTAGACTGGGCACAGTGGCTCATGCCTGCAATCCTAGCACTTTGGGAGGCCGAGATGGGCAGATCACTTGAGGTCAGGAGTTCGAGACTAGCCTGACCAACATGGTGAAACCCGTCTCTACTAAAAATACGAAAATTAGCAGAGCATGATGGTGCACACCTATAATCCCAGCTATTCAGAAGGCTGAGGTAGGAAGATCTCTTGAACCTGGGAGGCGGAGGTTACAGTGAACCGAGATCATGCCACTGCACTCCAGCCTGGGTGACAGAGCGAGATTCTGTCTCAAAACAACAACAACAACAACAAAAAATAACAGTAGTATTCACAATAACCAAAAGGTAGAAGCAAACCAGGTGTCCACTGACAGATGACTGGATAAACAAAATGTGATATACACCTACAATGGAATATTATTCAGTCTTAAAAAGGAAGGAAATTCTGAGACATGCTATAACATGGATGAAATTTGAGGGCACTGTGCCAAGTGAAATAAGCCAATGACAAAAAAAAAAAAAAAAAAAAAAAAAAAAAAAAAAAAAAAAACAAGTATAACATGACTCATATTATATAAGGTATCTGGAGTAGTCAAATTCATAGAAACAGAAAGTAAAAAGGTGATTGCCAAGATCTGAGGGAAGGGAAAAATGGGGAGTTGTTTACTAAGTCTAGAGTTTCCATTTTGCAAGATGAAGAGTTTTGAAGATTGGTGCACAACAATGTGAATACACTTAACATTTTGCTGAATCATACACTTAAATATGGTGAAGATGGCAAATGTTGTGATATGTATTTTATCACAATTTTAACAAGATATCATTTAAAATAAGGAATGAAGCAGTTATGTAGGCAAAAGGCAGAAAGGTGTCCTAATTCCCTCTGGATTCTTAAACATGAATGATGTAGGTCACAAATAAAATATCTCTCTGGTTTTTATGAGCCACAATATTGGAATTGTATCAATTTCAGGGTCCATTAACTTTTGATAACCAGGGTGGTTAGTGACATAGAGTGAATTCTTTGTGTAGATATGTGTGCAGGTGTGAGCACATCCAGGTCCCGCCCCACCATGTGTACCTTAAACATGGAGATGCTTCAAGGAAGCCAAGGCACATGTTAAATACTAAGGGGGCAATTTGCTCTTTTAGAGCAAAGAGCTGGGAATTAATGTGATTTAAATGCAGCATGACAAATACTTACTAGTAAAATGTTCATTTTATCAGTAACACTTACATCCAAAATGAGGCCTTAAAAAATGCAGCTCTGTGTTTCTTTTATTTCACTTTCCATTGTGCCGTTCTCAATTTCTTCTCAATTAGTCGTATGAGTGCGGTTTTGTGATTCTGACATAAAAATTATGATTTTCAATAATATAGCTAGGAATGTGGAGAGTATATGCTGTTAGGAAAGAACTTTTTTCCCCTTTCTTTTCCTTTTCTAAAGGAAAAATATTCCTAAACACTATGATGAAATGTTTTGTGTCTGTACTGTCTGCAGTTGGAAGATGTGGAATTAAGGAGAGCCATAAAATATAAAGACTCTAGACCTGCATATGATTATCCATATTAAACTGAAGTAAATTTACTTTATGTTGCTCACTGCAGGTTTTTCACTTGCAAAAGAGGACATTCCCCTCGTGGTCTAGATGCCTGTGAAGACTTGGTAACTCCTGGCTAGTTTTAGTTGCTTTTCTCCTCTCCAAATGTTTAATTTAGCTGTATTAATCTAATGAATCCAAAATGACCTAACTGGATTGGTTTTTCTAGTCATTATCTGTCAGCTAAAGAAGAAAGGCAGAAATTCAAAATATCTGGATATTTTAGATAAAACCCTTTTTGATTGAAAGTTGAAAAGAACAGATTTTCATGTAAAACGTTGTGGTTTGGTTATTGAACAGAAAATATGATTGTGCTTGTGTATCTAGACACTCACCGACATATATGTATGTATGTATGTTTATATAAATATATATAATCTTCTCTCCCGTCAATGGAAGTAGAGATTAAATATTGACACCTTATACCTCACAAGTTGCAGATGTTTTTCAGGAACCACTATTAGCCATCTCAGTATCTTTGTGTTTCTTCAAACCCATACCTAACGAATTCCCAAATAGTCACCATCCCATTTGGCCTTGCTTTGTTCATTACTATCTTCCTAGTTTAAATTTTTAATTATTTTTCAACTCATATTAGTGCACTCATATTTCTGACTCTAGGATTTTTCCAACCAACATACACATTTTACTGGAGAAAAAGTTTCTTCAATCATTTGCTTTGACCATACCACCCTCTGGCTCATAAACTTCCAGTGGTCTACATACTTCTCTATATTTCATTCTGCTACTTGGTTTGTGTTTGCAGTCCACCACAGTCTGAACCCAGACAGGCTTATCTCCCATTATCCCTCATAAACTCCAGTTCTAGACACACTTAGCTTTTGCAGTTCTCAGAACACTTTCTTCTGTGCTTTTGATCATTCTTCCACCTGGAATCTGAGCACCAATTTTTTTGCATATTGATAACCCATTCTTTCTTCAGAACCCAAAACCAAATGTCATTTCTTTCATGAAGTCTTCCCTTATCATGTTGATTGAAAGTGATGTCTCTTTCCTCTGAATTCCTGAATCAATCTTCTTCTTCTCTGACATGTAACTGATTCTTAAGATGTTTTGTACCTTAACTTTTTACATATAACCCCTTAGCTTCCACATTTTTTTCCAGGAGCTGTACTCTATTCATTTGGACATTCTCACTGCATCTAGTGCTTTGTGTTTTACTAAGTAAATATTTATTGATGGAACATGTTTGGTCTACTCAGTTTCCATAGTTTGAGTAAATTTGTTGTTAGTTTAATTAATCAAATTCTCAGTAAAGAAGAAACATCACAGAGTATTAGAACAATAAAACAAAATCAGGAAGCATTTTTTTGGACCACCTGCTATGTTCCAGGCAACCTGTTAAGTGCTAGAGGAAGTGGTTCTGACAAAGAGACTCCAGGCCACCAGAAAAACTAAGTCAACAAAACAATTCACAGAGAATGCTGGAAGACAAGACCCCTGCTCAATGAAGAGAAGTAAAATGTAGCTTTCGTGACTTTTTTGAACCTGACAATGCCAGTTACATACAGAACACAAATCTTCTTTACAGTCCCTTATTTTCTTGACTTTTTTCCTCCTCAATGAACTCTAAAATCAATCAGTTTTTCCTTCTTGTCTGTTGACCTGCTCTTCCTCTCTAACAGCTTTAGAATTTACTTTTTGTCTTTGATGCTCTTAAACTTTGCTATCAAATGTCTGTGTATAGGTTTTTTTTTTTAACCCTTGTGTATTTCTTGTTGGGCAATATATATCTTTGAAATCAGAGGTGTTCTATCTCTATATCTAATAAATTATCGGGTATTTTATGAAATATTTATTCTCCCATTTACTTTTACCTCTCCTTCTAGGTCTTCTGTTATCCATATCTTAATGTTTCTTCTTTTATTCTCCATAGCTTGTGACTCATATATTCCATCTTTTATGCCTCTCATTTGTCTTCTGAGAGAAACTGTTGACTTGGTCTCTCAATTTACTAATCTATGATCGAAATTTATCTGTCATTGGACATATTTATGGAGCTCTTAATTTGCCATATTTTCCTCAGATTTTAAATTGACTTCTTTTTATATCTTACAATTGTTTCATGTTATCAATGTTCTAACTTACTTATCTGAGAATGTTTATTATGTGTATTTTAAATTCTTGTCCTTATTGGCCTATTAATTCTGCTTCATACATGGAAAATTTAGTTTCATCCTTTAGTCTTTCACAATGCTTGTACACCTCAAATAGTTCATGATTTCTTTTTTTCTGAGCTTATCTTACCCTGAGGATATCAACTATCATGTATTCTTTTTTTTTTTTTTTTTTTTGAGATGGAGTCTCACTGTGTTGGAGGAGTGCAGTGGCACAATTTCAGCTCACTGCAACTTTTGCCTCCTGGGTTCAAGCGATTCTCCTGCCTCAGCCTCCCGAGTAGCTAGGACTACAGGCACATGTCACTGCGCCCAGCTAATTTTTTGTATTTTTAGTAGAGACGGGATTTCACTATGTTAGCCAGGTTGGTCTCAGTCTCCTGACATTGTGATACACTTGCCGTGGCTTCCCAAAGTGCTGGGATTACAGGCGTGAGCTACCGCGCCCAGCCTGGTCATGTATTCTTTAAAGAAGGAGTAAAAGTCTAGATCCTAGCCTATGCCCTTCTGTAAGAATTTAGAAAGTAGGGGGTAGGGGACCAACAAATCAGGATGAAAATCATCTGATGTTACCCTCAGAACTTGATCACTCCTTGTTCTATACAAAAACACATCTCACTACGTTATGGTGACCCTCAGGGAATTCTCCTATATCATTGATTCTGGATTCTGTTCTTATCCAGGGGCTTTATCTCTTGATTATAATCCACCTGGCCACTGGGCTATAGTGCAGGGAGGTAGAGAGGGAATGCTCAAGAACCCACAAGTCTGCCTACACTTGTAGCCTTCCCCTCTCCAACCCAACCAGGCCTCTGCACCACCTGGTATCATTCCCACTGGCAATGGCTGGAATGATACTGCCTCAAGCTTTTCTGTCTCATCATGATTTGGAAGTGGGTAATCAGCACATTTTAAAACCTTACTCCCAGCCTATTGCTTTTCTACTACACACACTTTTGTCCACCCTGGACACACACATACACATAGTATTGCAAGGATATAGATAGCAAGATAGATAAACAGATACACACATATATTTCAATGAGACAGAGACAAAGAAGTTACAAAGATTTGTTCTTACACAATTATAGGAGCAAGCTAAACAGTGTCTGTAAGGCTGTTTCCTTTACATTTTATACTAGAGCTTGAAATCCTCAAGGCAGGGAGTTGAGTGGAAAGATGGAGATTATAGACAGGAGAACAAAAAAAGCTGGAACCCACCAACACAAGTTGGAAGCCACAAGCACGAACTGGAAACTATGTCGGTTCTCCCTGCTACTAACCTTGATGATAGTCAGGCCTTGCCAGAGAAATTAGTCCTCCTCATCACTGTGCTTAACATCTTTCCCAGAAGTTGAAGAAGCTAAAGGAGAATCCAGGGGAAGATAAAGCAGTTGCAGGCCCTGTTGCTGTCCCAACACCAATGAAGTAAGTCAGTGCATAAGCGCATGAGCTGCAGACATGCCTGGTGACCCTGCCTGGACTTCTGAGAATACAAAACACTATGGCTGCTACTTTGGTTCCACCTTCGAACTGTAATGCAAAACAGAACAAAACAAAACAAAACAACAAGAAGTCTCTCATGGCCCTCCTTACCCTGTAACATATAAGGGAAAGAATTCTGGGAAATATAGTTCAGCCTAGTCAAATCTCTATGGTTCCTCATTATCTCATCATATCCTATCTGTAAGTACCATGAAATTAAGAATTGAAATCAGGATCTTGAAGAGATATTATCACTCCTATGTTCACTGCAGCACAGTTTACAATAACCAAGATGTGGAAACAATCTAAACCTCCATCTGTGGGTGAATGGATAAGAAAAGGTGATATACAATGGAATGTTATGTAGCCTTAAAAAAGATGGAAATCCTGTAATATGTGACAACATGGATTGAACCTTGAGGAAATTATGCTAAGTGAAATATATCAGTCCCAGAATTCTCCATAATCCCACTTCTATGAGGTAGCAGAAGTTGTCAACCTCATAGAGGCAAAATGGAATGGTTGTTACCAGGAGCTGAATGGAGGGGGACAGAGGGAATTGCTAATCAATGGGCATAAAGTTTTAGTTACGTAAGATAAATAAATTCTAGAGATCTTCTGTACAACATTGTGCCTATAGTCAACAGCACTGTATTGTACACTTAAAAATCTGTTAAGAGAGTAGATTTCATGTTGTGTTCTTACCACAATAAAATAAAAAATAAATTAAATGTTAGAATATTTTTTCAGGCCAGGTGTGGTGGCTCATGCCTGTAATCTCAGTACTTTGGGAGGCCGAGGCAGGCTGATCACAAGGTCAGGAGATAGAGACCATCCTGGCTAACACAGTGAAACCCCGTCTCTACTAAAAATACAAAAAAATTTAGCCAGGCGTGGTGGCGGGCACCTGTAGTCCCAGCTACTTGGGAGGCTGAGGCAGAAGAATGGCGTGAACCCGAGAGGTGGAGCTTGCAGTAAGCCGAGATCGTGCCACTGCACTGCAGCCTGGGTGACACAGCGAGACTCCGTCTCAAAAAAATAAAAAAACTTTCCTAAGGCAAGAAAAATGGTGAAACTGCTATGAGAATGAATATATCCCCCACCCCCTCTTAGAATTTCTACCTTACATTAACCTCTCCTCAAGACTTCAAAAATCACTTTCAACCAATTGACAAGACACATATAGCATATCAACCAGGGTCCTGGCAGGAAACAGATGGCACCCTCAAATTAGGAAGATTTGAAGACAATTTACAAAGGGACTATTTTAAAAGCAGTGGGCAGGATATAAGGAGGCAGCAGGGACAGTCAGTGCTCTGTAGGTAAAACAGTGGTGCTTTTGCCTTACCTTTGCCTAAAGGGAGGAGAGAAGTCAGTTAGGAAAGAGTCACAAAGAGAGGGCTACCTTGAGAAAACCCAGGACTTTCCATAGAGTGACACAGCCAGTGCAACTCATCCCTGCAAATGAATGAGCCAAATGAACACATAATCTGACCTCTCTTTCTTCTCTTCCTCTCATCTACCACAAGGGCTTCCCATTAACCAAACACAACCAAAGCCAAAGGGCAAGAGAGCTTGTTGTCATTCTTCTAGGGTAGAGAGTAAGGTTGAAAAGAATGGAAAATAGGTGAGAAGAAGCCAATGGATAAGATTCAGCAAAATAAGGTAATAATAATAATAATCCACACAGAAATTAGAAAGAGCTAAAAATTACTTGAGCTAATTCTGTTATTTTAAAGGTGAAAAAGGCAATGTGTTGAGTAGTTGTGATTTATCAGAATAAAAGATCCATTAAGGACAGAAATATCTTGCTTATTTCATATCCCTAATACCTACTACAATGTCTGCCTCATAGTAGGTGCTCAATAAATGTTAATTTAACTGATTTGATTGAATCAAATTGGATTATATAAGACAGAGGCACAATTTAAACCTTAGTATCCTGACTGCCAATTGTATACCACCACCTCCGGATATCATTTTCATTTTCAAATATCAGACATGCTAGAAATTGAACAATATAACTTCCTTGTTTTACTCCCACCTCTACTATAAATGGTAAAAGTCAGAAAGCAGGAAAGAAGAAAATTAAAGGGCTTGCCTGATTTACCAAATGTGTAATTAGGCTCCAATTAGATCTGAATAGGCTGCAGCACTTTTTCTCCTGTTGAATCTTTTAGTATTGAGCATATTGAGTGTTTTATCATGCCTTCACAAATGCACAGTAGCCAGCCAAGCGCTGAAGGCTTCTTATATTTGGAAAATGAATCCATATTTCTAATACCAGTTTTTCTTTTAACCTATTTGTAAATGATTTATTGTAGTAGCAAATCAGATCACGATAAGATAAAGCTTTTTAGAGGTCATTAAAGAGTTTTGGGGAAGTTCCTACAAAGATGCTAGTTTTACACTGTCTGGGTGATAAGGCAACTTAACAATTTATGTCAAAGTTTGCAAAATGTGTTTGTCTGATAAACAGTTTGCTCTACGGGCATCAATCATACTTGCTCTCAGTGGTGTGTTGTATTTTTCATGAAGTGAACTTTAGTGACTTTGCCCATCTACAGGTTTTTGAGATTGCAGCATGCTGAAGAGAGCTTCCCATCTCCCCTCTGCACAGTTGCATTTCAAATCTCATAATGCAGCTGCCATAATGCAGGTTGCCAACGTAGGCAACCTCAACAAGATCACTAAGAAAGGTAGGTGTGGGAGCTAGTGTCATTGGGGAGGGAAGATTCAGTCTTTGGATCGGGGAAAATAGAAATGCTAGAGTAAAAAATTATAAAGTATGCATGCGAAGGCACACTTATACAGGCACAGTGTCTAGGTGGTATAAAGATCAAATGGATATAACGATTCATAGCACTGTAAATGTTCACAAATGTGAGGGTAACCTTGATTCGAGGTAGAGAGCTGATTCCCAATCTCAGCTCTGATCCTCACTATGTGTCCTCATTTGTAAAATGAAGGTAATAATACACCTTGTAGGGTCATCCCAAGATCAGACACAGGAAAGCAGATGAGCCCACTTTGTAAACTAAATTACTATGCAAATATAAGCCATCACAAAAAAGGCTGGCTCAGGAGAGAGGATATACTTATTATTCTTTCATAATTTAAAAAATAAAATACCCAGGACCGCAGGACAACTCGGTTAACATACATTTGGCTTTCTCAAATCTTACCATTTTAGAAGCATTTGCAACTGCTTATAAATCACTTCTCAAAATTGCCCTGAGCTGAAATGATATTTCTAAGCGCATGTTAAAAGCCTATAAGTGCTTCTGTTCTTGAACAAAGTGAAATCAGGTTATGTTAATAGAAGTATTAATTAATTTGCTCTAATTTTATTCAGCAGAATTAGCATTATTGAAAAGTCTTTACCATCTTTGAGTACCCTAAAATGTGTGAGGCTTTAGAGACGGGGGCTCCAGCTGCAGCACCTAGCAGTGAGTATGAAAGTGCAGAAGATTATTGTCTAATTTGGAAACCTGAGATGTTACTGGGAAATGCTGTGGGGTGTGTTATAATGAAAATACCAATCCACATTAGCCATGGTTGCCATAAGCAAAAATCTTAATATCTTGGCCAAACCTACTTAAGGTTCATGTAATAAACCCGCATTCCTAATTTTATTAGTGATGTGCCAAGTTAAGCACTTTGCTGGCCTTTGGACAGATTTATAGCTTGACTGTGCTGAATTAGTGGTGACTGACAAGAGGACATTGTTTTATAGGATGCTATTTAGATAAAAACCTGCAGGGTGTTTCTGTAATGTTGTCACTTCAAGTCCAAACAGGAAAAAAGAAATGTGTATTAAGGAGGACTCTTCATTAGCTTTTATGAGTTTAATCTAGTGCAGTCAAACACTTCCTTATAAGGCAAGACATTTTAATGTACAGACAACCTTATCTCTGTTCCAGGTTTCAGAATAAAACAATCTCTTAGGCTTAGTACTGCATCAAAAGAGAAAGTTCAATGAGTTAATATTTGTTAAGCACTTAGAACAGTGCATGGCACACAGCAAGCACGCTCTGTGTTTGTAAAATAAGTTAAATACGTGACATTGAAACCCAATTTTCTCATTCCACAGCGTATATCTATGGGTTTACTACCCCTACTCCCCCAAAAAATCACATACAGTCCATCTTCCCTTCCTTGCCAGTATTTTCTTGCTAGTGGAGTTTTCCAGATTTGTTAGTCGTTATTTCTTCTCATGGTTTTTAAAATTCAGATACTTCTTCTTACAAGCAGGAAGATCAGAACCTTCTATTTATTCATAGATATCAGAACTAACATTCCTGCTGGGTTTCTTACTGAAAGCAATCTGCCTGTGAGTTATGGGAGATCATATTAACTTCAGACAATTTTGGTGAGGATGTGAGGTTTTGGACCTCACTGTACCTCACTGTTAACAACTGAATGATTTTGTGAACACAGACTCTGGCATCCCTTGGTTTGGTTACTTGGGGGAACAAATCTTCTTTAGAAACTAAAGCCAAGGGCTCTAAATGTGTTTTCCCTATGACCTAAACAGCTTATTGGTCTGAATATCAAATTTATTAATCCAAGCCCTGACCCCTTTCTCTTTTCTCATTAGAAAAAAAAAAAAAAAAAAAAAGACTCTCTGAACTCACTCTTCCCTTCTGAGACCAAAGATAAAGATAACTATATGATTATACTCTATATTCTTACCATAAACCATGATTGTGAAACTCAAAACTCCAGATGGAAGATCTTAAAGGATATCTTAGAATCACATTAAACTCTTCTGAAACAAGCCAAACGAAAGAAATCAGCGGATAATGGTGATATTATTCTCACATTTAGCAAAAATAGGCTCCTTTTGCCAACATAGCATTAGCAGAAATACATAACAAGCAGATTCTAACACCCCAAGAGGTAAATTCTGAAACTTGTGTTTGGTTTTACTTGAACATTCTTGTAGACACTTTGGGTCAAGACAGGAGTTACCAGAAGTACTGCAGAATCTTTCGCCAGCATTTTCATATCTCATCAGAGAAGCCTGAAATATCCAAAAAGTATTTATTTCTCTCAGCTCTTTTCTAGTTGTACATTATTATCTTAACTCACCCAAGTGCGTACCCAGAAGTTAAATCACATGTACAATGTCACTAGGGAATCAGAGGCCCTGGTGATGTCAGCCTCTGCCTTTTGTGGGGTTCATCTCCACAAAACAGAGCCTCTCCCCTTACAGGCTCTTAGCCACTTTGATAATCCAGGTAATTAAGCATCATCTGTTCTAATTCTTATACCTAATGTTCCTAATATTTTTGGTCAAATGTTTGGTTTTAAAGTGTAGATCGGCCAGACACCGTGGCTCATGCCTGTATTCCCAGCACTTTGGGAGGCCAAGATGGGTGGATCACTTGAGGTCAGGAGTTCGAGACCACCCTGGCCAACATGGTGAAACCCTATGTCTACTAAAAAATACAAAAATTAGCTGGGTGTTGTGGCATGCAGCCGTAGTCCCAGCTACTTGGGAGGCTGAGGCATGAGAATCGCTTGAACCTGGGAGGCAGGTGTTACAGCGAGCCAAAATCATGCCATCGTACTCCAGCCTGGGAGACAAAGCAAGATTCCATCTCAAAATAATAAATAAATAAATAAACAAACAAACAAACAAACTTTCGACTGCCTCTTCCATGAGCTAGTGGTGTGATCATTCTGAGGCTCAATTTCTGCATCTGTAAAATAAGATTGATAATAGTATCTTCCTAATTGGATTGTTTTGAAAATTACATAGGAAAACCAATACAAAGTCCATAGAACAACGCCTGGCACACAGTCAGTTTCCAACAAGTACTAACCTAAGTATCGTTTTATTGTTACTATTATTTTTATTTATCTCTTTCTTTGAAATGAACAAAGATTTAAGTTAGACCAGGCATGACTCCTGCTGTGTTTTATCTGCTTGGTTACATTCTAGGCGTGCACAAGCATAAGCTTAACATGCACAAATGCAGGTACTGGAGACGGAGTCCTGAAAACTCATTGTATGTGGTATCCCACATTGTTTGTGATATCCTGTGTCTTGATCCACGTTTCTGTACTGCCTGACTGCTAGATTTAAATGTGTGTGTTTATAAACACACTTATATATGTGTCTCCATGTATGCACAAATGTATGTATGCATATATTGCATATAGTAGCAGTGATAATAGACTATGAATGGCAAACTGGTACTAAAATATTGTTTTAGAGGTACTGTATTATAACCTTTATAAAACTGCTTCCACTTCATAACTTTTGTGTTTTGTGTGTGTACATATACTTTGACTCCCAGGAAGAGACTTACCTGCTTCAATTCAGGTTTGAAAAGCAGTTCCCATCACCATATTTTCACCCTGTGGCTCCTCCTCTCCCGTCCCTTCCTCTCCTCTCCTTTCTCTTTTCCCTTTCCTTCTCTTGAGTCCTAGATAGCAGACGAGCCTTCTGTTCTCCTTGTCTGCCCCATTAAGTGTGTTCCTTGCTTTTTGGAGCCTGGATGAAGTCACATGACTAGAATGCCATCTCTAATCCCATTTTCCATTTGTATACTGGATTTTGTTAACCGCTTTTTAAATAAAAATACAGCATGATGCTAATGTACTAAGGAGATCCAGGGATAACCATATAATTTCAAAACGATACTGATTTTGTTTATATGCAGCATAATCTTTTACAGTCCTTAGTCTTTATTTGAAGCATTGCAAAGTGGATTTTTATGAAAGGTATTATAAAGGACTCCTTGTTTCTTCATAACAGATCTGAACGTTAACTGATCAGAGTTCAGATAAATAGTCTTTACTCTCCATTAAAATATTAAAAAGCCTTTGGTAAGAAACTGGCATAAAGATCCTTCATTCTTGCTTAATGAACACTTGTTGGCAAGTATAACACTTTAATAGCTTTGCAGAATGAATTTTGTGTGTGCATCCTCCATTTCCCTGTCAGATACTTGTCCAGGTGCTGGAAATTTATTGGGGGAAGCATATTTTTACTCATTAGTTTTGTATTTGATTACAGAAGAGTAAAATATGAACCACCAAGTCCCCGAGGCATAGCTGTGTACATTGAGATTAGTAATTGCATGTCATCGTGTTTTCCATTGGAATTTATATGGACAGATAGGATAGGTGCTTCTTAAGTAGGTTTAAAAGCAAAGCAAATTTGTATTTAATCTTTTTTGCAGCTATAGTTTCCCTAATGGAGAAAAGGTTAGGCTATATCATATATTTTAAACACAGTTTTAATTTATTTTTTTTTTTTTTTGCTTCTCCATTTTTTTCTTCACAGTTGAAGCATATCAGATTTTCATGCTAACCACTACTAAAAAAAATCAGTGCCTATAAGAACGATATGATATAAAACCTGTCAACGGAGACCAGTTTTGCCCACATTCCAGAAAGCACAATGAGGAGGGATGATTATAGGTGTAGACAAGCCTCACCATTCAAACAGGGAGCTTAAATACAAAACAGAAATTACAGGTTGATCTTCAAGATACATCGTTTTTTTAATCTAGAAAGTTGAGGATTTTTAATATGAAGATTGCAGTTTTCCCCTTAAACAAGTTATGTGTTTGGAGGCTGAGGTTGTAAGTTTTTTTTTTTTTAGTTATGCTTGCAAAGAGAAATTCTCATTTTGTTGTTTTGTGATAGAATACTAATAAAAGAGCTGCATTAAATAGGTGATTTTGCCTTAGATTGTGCTGTGGTTAAGCAGTGCCAATCATGTTGTGCTCTTTTCCATAAAGATGCTCATGAATGCAATTTCCAAAACAGAATCTAATGAGGTACTTAATGGTCACAAAATTGGCACATTTGATAATTAATGTTCCTTACTGATTTTTTGCTGATGCTGCATAGTGATAAACAGTGGTATATGTTAACTAAACATATTCTTGAACCATTCGTTAAAATAAAATAAGAGCACAAAAAGAACTTTAATAATGTTATTTACTATAGAGTGAATGAACACTTCATGGCATCTTTCAAGGACCAGCAAAAAAACTATCCACAAAGTATTGTCCACTCTGAGAAGCAGAAACCCCTTCTTCACATGGAGGGAATAAGAGAGTTGTGGCAATTTATCTGCTTATACTATGTCACTCTAATAAAAACTAAGGTACTTCATTTCATAGGTACTCAGCTATCAAAAAAAAAAAATACAATTTATTGAGCACTTACTATGTGCCAGGCACTTAACTCTACATTTTCTCATGACATCCCCTTAACAGTTCTATATGCAAATTCTCTTATACAAATAATTGCCCCCATTTTAAAGATTAGGTACTAAGGCTTAGCAAAGTTAAGGTCACACAGCTTGTTAGTGAGAGAAGCCATTTATAAGGAAGGCAGTGGCATGTAATGAAAGTGCTGTCATTTCATTGAGCATATAAAACCTGAGTTTGAATTCATGGTCTACTATTTATTTTGCAGTTATGTGAAGCACTTAGCCTCCTTCAGCCTTGGTTTTCTCATCTATAAAATGAGGATAATAATAGCTTATAGTGAGTAAGGTTAGAAATCATATCTGTAATGCAACTTGGAATATGACTTGAAGATGTTTAATGATCACAAAATGGTAGTTCTTTCCCCCAAAATACACACACACACACACACACACACACACAGAGAGAGAGAGAGAGAGAGAGAGAGACAGAGACAGAGAGAAAAGGGAGAGAGAGAGACTCTCTCCATGATTTCAAAGAATTCAGCAAGTGGAATTGGAAGACAGGTATCTCTGCCTCCAAAGCTCAGGACCTTTCCAGTATTCTATCCCCGCCTTTTATAAACATGAGTTATCAGTGATTCTTTGTCTCACAGCACACAAAGCAAGTTTAAATCATAGCTGATAGATACCTGAGTCTTCAAATGTGACAAATGACTTTATGAGTATCTTTATAATAAAAGTATGTTAAAGGACTAGTCAACCTCACGACTCTAAACCTGGCTTTGTGTGACCTTTTATAACCATTTATAATAATATTGCAGGAAATTCTGTTGTTCAAAAACGCACGCAGAAATCGGTTTCTCCTTACCCCCAGTTACTAATCACAGAATCTGATTTGGGGTATGTGAATGTGTGTGTAATTCTTGACGTCAGTTTGAGGGGTTGACTTGAACACACTTTTTAATGGAGAACGTGCTGGATTAAAATAAAAATGTAGAAAGGTTTGGGGAAAAATATATGACCTAAAATCTTTACTAGACATTGCTCTTTCAAAAGGAGAGATTAGGTACTATAGTTTATAAACTACCAACTTCTAGTTTTTTCTTAAATTGCATCAATGTTTGAAGGCAGATGGTTCATGTTTATTTTTTATTGTTGTTTGTAAATTCCCATTGACTTCAAAAGGGGCATGCCTACTACGAATAGTGTGCATTTCACAGCTGAGATTTAAGGGATTTGAGGGACTCAGAAAAGCTAAGAGATAATTGAAGACTCACAAGGGAGGCATAGAAGGGATCAGAACAGCAAAGGGAGGCTCAAGGAGGATTGCAGGGGCTCCAAAGGAGCTGCGAGTGGATCAGTGTAACAAACAGAGGTTAAAGGAGCTCCTAATGGCAGAGGAACAATGAGAGAGAATTAGAATGTCATAGGGGACAAATAAGAAAGAGGATACAAGTATGGGCTAACTATCCTTAGAATGCTACACTCATCTGGACACCTTCACCTATCCCGGTGGACTAGACCCAGCCTACCTACTAATTCATCCCTAGTGCCAGGCCATAAATCCAACTACTTGCTGAATGTCTCTATTGGGTTGGCCATAGACACTTCACACTTAGTATGCCTGAGCTTAAATTAATCATCTCTTCTTCCCTGACTGCGACTTAGGTGTCAGAGTATCTCAGGGAATTTCTGTGACTCATACCTTCCATTTAGAATCTCCTGGTTCTGAATGGTATTCTTCTACCTGGATTCTCTGCCTGCTTATCTATTTAAATTGACCCTTTGGCTCTAGTGTCTGTCTGGCCTTCAGTTTCACCTGTGTTCTATGTTCTGCAGTCCTGCAGGCCATCGCTGGGCTTGCCAAGCCCACGTTCCTAAAGAAATCGTATCTGGCTTTCTTTTAGTCTAAGAAAAAATGTATTTCTTTATTTGATCTTAAAATTGGGTGTTCTAAAGTTCTCCCTCATCCTTCCTTTTTCTATCTAATAAACCACCAGGTTTTATCAATTTCACTTCTAAAATATTTCTTCTATTCTTTTATATTGCTCACCTTTTTCCTCAATGCCATTTCTTGTGAATTTATTATTTTTTCAACCCCTGCCTGAAACATTGCCATCATCTCCTACTTGGTTGCCCTATCTGTACTCTTAATCCCCGCCTCCCACTCTATTTACCTAAATCATATTTCTAAAATATAAATACAAATACATCAAATTAGTTAATTCAATTAAAAATCTTTCAATGTCTCCCTATCGCCTTTAGTACAAAGTCCAAACCCTTTAACACAACATATAAATTCCTTCTAAGTCCCCCCACCTTTTTTACTTCTTCATCATCACACTCTGCCGTTCACTATCTCTTTTGGTACTCCCCAGCCATACTGAACTACTTGCAGTTTAATGCCAGGCCATGCTTCCACATCTTCGCTATTCCCTCCGTTTGAAATGCCTTTCTCTTAGCCTCCTCCTCCTCCCCTCCCACTGTCATCCGGATGAACAGCTCTTATTCTTCAACATTCAGCTTAGGTGCCATTTGACTGAGACACTTTCCAAGGCACTCTTCCATTCAATCTCTATAGTCATGGCCAGACATACCTAAGTTATATTTCCATGGAAGCAAAGGGGCCAGTAGGTTCACACCATATAATGAGAATTGTTTAGGGGTGGGGGGCCGTACCCAGCTGAAAATGCTGGGGGAAGTCTGGCCCAGCACATTAAGCACGGAATGTTTGGGATGGGCCAATGGCTACAGGTAATAGTTCAAATCTGAGGAGAGTCAGATGAAATGTGTGGGTGTCCTAATAAAGACGTGGCGCTCAATAATAAAAATGTGGCGCTCAACAAAGGAAAATCCAATAGCAATCAATCAACTTAATTAGGTAGATGGCTGATTGACATGGGAATTTTGTTACAGCGGGCAGAACTACAGTTCCTATGCTTAGAGGTAGCTGGATTGCTTAATAAAATGGGGTCTTGGGCTCAGGAAACAAGTCAAAAATAACCAGTAACCAGGACAGGGGTAAAAGAGGAAACCAAATCTAGAAATAGGCAAAAAGCCAGTTGTAAGAAATTGAGGCATACATTAAAGAGTCCATCCAGCAGCAAGTGACTTGATACTGAGCCCCAGCATGCTATGGGAGAGTGGCTCCAGATCATGGCCTAAGGCCTCTACTTAGGGACTGAGTAGGGCTGGATCCCAACAGAGCAAAGTGTGACTGCAGCCTTGCTATGAGGGGACTGTCAAGGCAGAGCCAGGGAAGGCCTAAAACCCTCCATACTCCAGCTAATATTAATTCCGTCAGGGTGGTGGTTTTTCTCGACATTTGGCCTAATTTTTTTCCTTACTTAATTTTATTCAGTGCAATTATTATACCATTATATCTCACTTTTGCTACACCTTTCCATGATCTTTTTAAAGAAAATCTCTCCTTGATATTTGTAGACTTCCAGTGTTTGTAAATTGGCGACACATCCCTATTAACTGTTGCTTAGTCAGCCCTCTTTCCAGTTTACATCCTTAATCCTTCTTTGTATTCCAGGCCGTTGGTTGCATGAGCATTTCCCTAACTCAGTTTTGCTCTCATCTTTCTGACATGGATATGCCCTCATTCAAATGGGGAACTCAGGAGATGGCTCCCTCAGCATTGTCACCATCACCATGATCAACAGGGCAAACTCACACAGAAACACAGTTCTCCTGTCTGAAAGAGACCCAGTTCCACTCTGCTCATCTAGAAAATATCGCAGACTCCTGCAAATTATAATGATCTTCTCACCTGAGATGGTAATGAGTACTGAATCTTCCACCTAAGAAATCCTGTTAGATTTTATGGCTTAGCGGTTACATGCCACAGCTTTAATGACAGAAGGAAAGGTCTATTATGGGTCTATTTTTGCTGAACAACTGTGGGCAAATACAATTTTTATAGGCCTCAGTTTCCCTGCCTGTAAGATGGCCATGATATCTAACTTAAAAGGCTGTTGTAAGGAGAAAATATATGTTAACACTTTGGTACAATGTCACATACATAATAATTGTTCAATAAATGCCTTGGTAATTGTGATACATGTGGAAAATCTCTCAGATCCAGGTTCTCAATTAGGGTATTTTTTCTTTCTCTTCAGAGTTATCAAAGCTGACACTCCCTGAGACTGTAATCATTGACAGAACATGTTTTTCAGGCTTTGGGGATTTTAGTCCCCAAAATGCATTGCGTTGTCCTCTTCATATGCCAGCAAGGGAAGTTTTCTCTGCTGGTTTCACCCGCTCTTTAGAAAATTTCCTGGTGTGAAATTCTAGGAAGTTTCTGTCACCTTTCTTTGTTGATATGCATGATCCCTGGCTAGAAATTCATGATTAAATATATTTCATGATTGCTACCCATTTCCTTTCCTCCCCAAATCACAGCAAAAAAAAATGTTGAAAGGATGTTAGAGATGAAATCAAAAAGAAATAAATTGCCTAGAAGGTCTTTGAGCATTGATTGGCAACCTGCCTGGTTCATACACATCTAACATCTTGTTTCTTGTCATTGTCACACACACATGTGTTACATAAGAGGAAACGGGCTCCTTATTTTTAGGTACATTACAAGCAAATTAACTGTAAAATCTTTGTCTCTTCAGATATTTCCACAATAGGCTCTAAAATAAGTGGACTTCAAGACTTCCTTGGCCACCACATTGTATCTCTTAGGAGGTTTAAATATGCAACCAGCATTTCTGGATTTGGATCCTGACTCCACCTCTTATGAACTGCGTGATCCTGGGAAAGTTACTTAGCTATTATAAGCCTCGTTTCCATCTGTAAAATTGATATACTATTCCCTGCATGAGATAGCTGAGCAGGCTTTCTGGTGTGTAGTGTGAGTTGGAAAATGGTGGCCCCTTCCTGCTCTTCCCGCCTGCTTCAGGTCCTTGTCAAATATTCTTAGCTCTCCTTTTTTTTCTTCTTGGGCAAACCTCTTCTGTTCATGAAATTATTAATAATGCTCAGGCCCATTCAGAGTAAAAACGAAATCCTTGGTTCTGTGTGAAGTGTCCAAATACCTTAAAATATTCTTTCTTAATTTCTACCCAAAATGCTTTGTGATTTTTAAGCATATTGCCTTATTTAAACAAGCTGCAATCTGATGTTTAGGAAGAAGTGAAAAATAATATGGTGTTAGTTGGTGTGGAAAGTCAGAAACTAATATTTTTATTTTGATTTTAAATATTACAGAAAGTAGGACCACCTCCCTCCGCCCCCCCCGCCCCCCCCGCAGAACTCATTACTATAGCATTTAAAATCTGTATTCAATGACAACATTAAAAGATTACATTAAATGATTTCTGAACCTTCAGAATCTGTTTGTCAGAATTGTTTGGGAAATAACCAAATGATTTCACTTCCTACCCAAGTTCAATGTTTTGTTTTGTTTTCTATACTCAGAACATTCAAATCAATTTCCTGAAGCCAGTAAATATCACCAAATTTTCTTTCTCAATTTGATCTACACTGAAACTTGATAAAGCTAGTATTTTTTGGTTTTTAAATGACCACATAGTCTCTATTTTGAACCTCATGTGGTTCAGTACAAAGAGGACTGCACAGTTCTCAGACGTAGGTTCAAAGGGCAGTTCCACCACTTAATGTTCTGTGTGACCTTGGGCAACATTCTGAATCTTAATCATCTCACCTATGAATGAATGTTCCCACGTGAGCATCCATTCATTTTTTCATTAATAACCACAGCACAGTGGAGCTGCTCCAGACACTAAGGACACAGCAGTGAACCCAACACAAAAATCCCTGCTTTCAAGAAGCTTTTATTCTGGGTCGGTAGGCAGATATTAACAAGTAAACAAATAAATAATACATAATTGGTACTATGTCCAGTGGTGAAAACTAACACGGAGAAATATAAAGCAGGGTAAGGGGGACGCGGAGTTCTGGGCCGCTGCCAATACTAGGAAGCCAGGGGTGAGCATGGCCTGCCTCCTGCAGTGTTGGAAGAATTACCTAAGAGAATGTGGGCAAAAGCTCTTGCAACCTTTGGTTGATTATGAAAAATGAAAGCTGAAATGGTAAAAATGAAGGTAAAATAGACAATAAAACAAATACTTATTAAAGACACACGTCCCGAGAGACACTACAATGTCAAGTTTTCGTATGAGACGAGTGTATTTGCATCCTGTCCCTGATAAGGATCATGAGTGCTTATGTCACTGCATCCCTCTGCACCTCAATTTCCTCCTCTGTAAAATGGGAGCAATACAGTATCTCCCTTGGAGAAGGGCCCCTAAGATTACTATATAATCCTTTCCTATGTAACTATGTGAAACAGTTAGTACTTGTAAAAATAGCCAACATTCTAGAACTCGGAAGATAAAAATCCATCTAACCAAGCACAGGGTGCTGCTCCCTCCCTACCCCGACCCTTTGAAGCATCAAAGTAAGACTTCATTGTTTAAATTCTGATAGTCAAACTTCTTCACTAAATTTTCAAACCACTGACCCTCTTCACCAGTCTGCAGGCTGTTTTAAACTCAAGTGAATGGAAGTGTTTCTTGTGGCGTTTCAGTTGTGCTGTTGAATGAAATTGAAGTCACTCCAACAAATGATGCAAATAGATTGCTGTAGCCTGGGTGAGTTTCATCCAGCCAAACAGAAGAGAAATAACGTATAGAATTCTTAGGTATGTCCTTCCCTTTTCTGTGGCCTAGTCCCTCTGCCTGTTGTCATGGATGATATTCAGCTGGCGGGTGCTGTCACTTGCCGCTTATGATTACGGAGGTTTTTCAGCCCAGAACGCTTGAGAGAGCTCTCAGAAGAATATTGCCATTCTGAGATTCCATACTTACCTCTTGTGCGATTCATCTCCACTTGAAACTGAACGGAATCCCATTAATTATCACTTCAGGTAGTAAATCAGTTTCTCATATGTGAAAGGAATGCTGCAACCAGAGTCCCTCTTTTTGTTTGGGATTGCCAGAGGGTTATTACAAATGGTATTGAACTCATAAGAATAATTTTAGCATTACTGCAACAACAAAGCATTTTGTAAATGTATAACCTTGTTTTTCTTAAAAAGCCCTGAATAACTGTGAAGTCACGTTGATGGCTTAAGTGTGATAGCTCTTCTCTCTCTCTCTCTCTGTTCCCTCCAACTTTAAAAGCATGTATTCAGTCTCTGGCTTTAAAGTCAAGGCAATGTGCTGATTGACTGTGCTGACATAATTGTGTTAATGACAAGACATGGAAGGTACATTGTTAGATAGGTCGCTTATCATCACTATTTATTTAGTTTGCTCTGCCAAGTCTGAATTATACTTTTTATACATTGTGGTTGGAGCCAGTCATTTAAAGTGCTTCAGTGTTGAAACAACAGTTTTTTCACAAGTCTTTTTGCTATAGTTCAAGAGGAAAAAAAAGTCTTCTACAGTATCATTAAATAGGGTTCAAAGTAAGTCCTTGCTGAAAGACGTGAAGTTTGAGCTCTTAGGAAATGAAATCTTTGATCTCCAAAATGATTAGTGAAAATATTTTTGTGCACAGGTTCATTTTTATTTCATGTTAAAGAAAATAATACAATTTAATTTACATATTACTTTTTATTCTAATGCCTCAAGTCAACCTCTAGAACTGCCTGAAAGCCCTCTGCGCACTGCTGAAGGAAGAAGCTGGAGACAGGCCTATCTTTCAAAGCATCAGAGCTATTTGGCTGAGTGCAGAAGGATCTCACTTATATGGTGCCACTATCATATTTTCAAAGGATGGTATTTCAAAAATGCAAAATCCTTTTTTCAGATGACAGTTAGTGGAGAATTAATATTAAAAAATAAGTGAATAACCATGAGTCATTAGACTGAGCTGTTGAAGCAGTAGGCCATCCCCAAGCCATTCTATGAAAATAGGAAGGATGGCCTTCGGGATGAGAAAGAACAACAAATGCTAGGATCATTAGCACACAGGCTGAGCCAACTCTAGATTGGCTTGCTGAAAAATGATACAAGAGTGGAATGGTTGTACTGAATGCTCAAATTATACTCATGTACATAGAACTGACTTTCATTCTTGTCTTGTCTTTGATTTTGCTTGCTTTAGGTGCATTTTAAGGCCATATTTATTTATTTACTAGGTGCCAGCCACTGTTCTGGGCTCTGCAGTATGGTAATGAACTAACCCAAGCCCCTGTCCACACGAAGCTTCTAGTCTTTATAAGACACACATGAGCATTCTTGTACACAAATCCCATGCACTTATACTAGAATTTTTCTAGGATATACCAAGGGATATAATTCTGAGTCATACAATAAGCTCATCTTCTGTGTTACGGATATTGCCAAATTTCTCCCTGAATGGTTACGTCAATTAACACAGCAGTCCCCAATCTTTTTAGCATCAGGGACTGGTTTCGTGGAAGACAATTTTGCCAGGGACCCTGGGGTGAGGAGTGGTTTCAGTTTGAGTCAAGCACATTATATTTATTGTGCACTTTATTTCTATTATTATTATATTTTAACATACAATTAAATAATTGTACAATGTGTAATAATTATACAACTCACCATAACGTAGAATCAATGGGAGCCTTGAGCTTGTTTTCCGGCAGCTAGATGGTCCAATCTAGGGCTGATGGGAGAGTGACAGATCATCAGGCATTTGATTCTCATAAGGAGCATGCAACCTAGATCCCTTGCATGCACAGTTGACAATAGAGTTCACATTCCTATGAGAATCTAATGCTGCAGCTGATCTGACAGGAGGTGGAGCTCAGGCAGTAGTGTGAACAATAGGGAGTGGCTGTAAATATAGATGAAGCTTTGCTTCCTTACCTGCTCACCTCCTGCTGTGCAGCCCTGTTCCTAACAGGCCATGCTCAGGGGTTGGGGACCCCTGAATTGACATATGTGAGAGTTCCCACAGATCTCACCTTGGTGTTTTCAGACTCTGATTTTGCAAATCTAATGGGTGAGAAATTTTATGTTATTATACATTGAAATTGCATTTTGTGACTACTAGGGAGGTTGAGCATATTTGCTGTTCAACCTCTCCGTTTGTTGCTGGTGTTTGGCCACTCTGTTTCCTCTTGTCCCTATGGCACCTGCTCATTCTGTTGTTTTTACTTGCTTATTTTTAAGTAGAGATTCTTATCTTCTTTTCATTGTCTTATTAGAAGTTTTCATATATTCAGATAATAATGCTTTGTCAACTATGCGTTGCAAATAATTTCACCCTGTCTGTGTTTTTGTTCTTTTTTTCTTTATAGTATCATTTGCTGGACAGAAGTGTTCTTTATTTTTGTTTTTGTTTTGTGAGACAGAGTCTCACTCTGTCACCCAAGCTGGTGGTGCAATCATGGTTCACTGTAACCTGGACCTCCCAGGCTCCAGCGATCCTCCTGCATCAGCTTCCTGAGTAGCTGGGACTACAGGTATGTGCCACCAGGCCCAGCTAATTTTTGTATTTTTTATAGAGACAGGGTCTCACTATATGGCCCAGGCTGGTCTCACACTCCTGAGCTCAAACGATCCTCCCACTTTGGCCTCCCAAAATGCTGTGATTACAGGCCTGAGCAACCATGCCCCGACTAGGCAGAAGTTTTTAATGTCAAACTTTTCCATTTTTGTATAGTTTCACTATTGAATTGTCTTTTCCTACACTCAGACCATAAAAACATTCTCTAATTTCTTCTAAAAGTTTTGAAGTTTTGCTTTCACATTTGGGTCTTTGATTCACCAGGAATGGATTTGTTGTTTGTTAAGAGATAGGAATTCAAATGTTTTCCCCATATGGTTAATTGATGTTAGCATGCTGGATCATGGATTTGTAGCGTCACCTCAGTCATCCATTATAATTTTGTCTGTTCCTGGATCTCTTCTGGGCAACCAATCCAATCTCTTCTGTTCCACTGGCCCAATGTATCTATTCCTAACTCTGTATTACACTGCATTAGTTATTATAAGTACAATTACAATAATAATGCTTCTTGCTATGCAGTATAGTATGCCCCATCTTATTCTTCTAAACCATCTTGTCCCTTTGCATCTTCAAGTTAATTTTATAATCATTTGTCAGATTATATATTTAAAGTCTTATTCAAATTTTAATTAGACTTTATAGATTAATTTGGAAAGAAATTGTAGCATTATAATGACAAGTTTTCTTATATACGAACAAGACTGATCTCTTAATTAATTAATTAATTTATTTATTTATTGTTTATTGAGACAAGGTGTCACTCTGTCACCCAGAGTGGAGTACAGCTCACCACAACCTCTGCCTCCCAGCCTCAAGTGATCCTCCTACCTCAGCCTCTGAAATACCTGGGACTACAGTCACATGTCACCATGCCTGGCTAATATTTGTATTTTTTTATAGAGATGGGGTTTTGTCATGTTGCCCAGGCTGGTCTCAAACTCCTGGACTCAAGCCATCTGCCTGCATCGGCCTCCCAAGATCCTGGGATTACAGGCATGAGCCACCATGCCCAGCCTCTCCATTTATTTAGACTTTTTAATCTTAAAAAATTTTCTCCTTTAAGATTTTGTACTCCTTAGCTGGGCGTGGTGGCTTATTCCTGTAATCCCAGCACTCTGGGAGGCCAAGCAACAGGATTATGTGAGCCCAGGAGCTCAAGATGAGCCTGGGCAAAAAAGCAAGACCCTATTGCCAAGAAAAAAAAAAAAAAAAGATTTTGCACTCCTCAAAATTTTTGTTAGAATATTTTTTTCTAAATGAAATACCTTTTCTAAACATTTTTCCAATTGTTGAAATTTACAGGAATGCATTTCCTTTTGTATATGGATTATTTATCCAAAACCATGTTGAAGTCTTTTAAGTCCCAAACCTTCTCAGTATATGCTTTGTTTTTATTTTATACTTCGTATTTATTTATTTTTTAATTTTTATTTATTTTTTTGAAACAGAGTCTCGCTGTGTCACCCAGGCTGGAGTGCAGAGGCGTGATCTTGGCTCACTGCAACTTCCACCTCCTAGGTTCAAGCGATTCTCCTGCCTCAGCCTTCCGAGTAGCTGGGACTACAGGTGCGTGCCACCATACCTGGCTAATTTTTTGTATTTTTAGTAGAGATGGAGTTTCACCATGTTAGCCAGGATAGTTTCAATCTTCTGACCTTGTGATTTGCCCCACTCGGCATCCCAAAGCTCTTGGATTACAAGCGTGAGCCACTGCACCTGGCCCGCATTTTTATTTTTTTAACCATGTTATTAGTGAATTATAAACATTATCCTTACTTCTTTCTAATTAAAAAAAACTTCATCATATATTGTAGACATAACTAGAGGCTCCAGCACAAAATGAATGCAAGTGGTATTAATGTTCAACCTATGTTCTCTCTTAAATTTGTAGGAGACTTTCTCATTAGGTATAATATTTGCTGTGGATTCAGCAAAGATCTTTTTTATTGTTGTTTGAATGGTTTTCTTTCTATTTCTAGGTTGCTATGAGTTTTTATCACAAAGAACTGTAAGATTTCATAAAATACATTTTCTGCATCTGATGAGTGGTCTCATATAGTTTTTCTTCTTTAATTTGCTCATGTGGTCAATTATCTCAATAGGCTTCCTAATGTTAAACCAACCTTGCATTCCTGAGATATACTCAAGTTGGTCATGGCATACTTCTTCTTTTTTTTTTTTTTTTTTGAGATGGACTGCTGCTCTATCACCCAGGCTGCAGTACAGTGGCACGATCTTGGCTCATTGCAACCTCCGCCTCCCAGATTCAAGCAACTCTTCTGCCTCAGGCTCCAGAGTAGCTGGGACTACAGGCATGTGCCACAATACTTGGCTAATTTTCTTTTTTTTTTTTCCCGAGACATATTCTTGCAATTTTTTTATTTTTAGTAGAGATGGAGTTTCACCATGTTAGCCAGGATGGTTTTGATCTCTTGACCTCATGATCTGCCTCCCTTTGCCTCCCAAAGTGCTGGGATTACAGGCATGAGCCACCATGCCCGGCCTACTTCTTTTAATATATCATTGAATACATTATTTAAAATCTGTTTTATTTTGTGGGAAAATATACAAAACGTAAAATTTACTATCTTAAGTATACAGCTTAAGGGTGCATCGTAAGTGGCAGTTAAGTATTTCTATGCAACCAATCTCCAGAACATTTTTATGTTGCAAAATTGAAACTCTATGCCCATTAAGCAACAAATCCCCATTTCTCCCACTCCAGTCCCCAGCAACCACTACTCTATTAACACTTTCTGTCCCTATGAATTTGATTAGTGTAGATACTTAAATAAATAGAATCTTACAGCATTTATCTTTTGGTGAGTGTCTTGTTGCCCTTAACATAATGTCTTTAAGACTCATCCCATTGTAGCATGTTTCACAATTTCCTTTGTCTTTAAGACTGAATAATATTCCATTATATATAGTGTATATATATGTGTGTGTATATATATACATACATATAAATAAAATCTATATAGTCCCTTTTATTTTGTTAATTTTTTTTTGAGATGGAGCTTTTGCTCTGTTGCCCAGGCTGGAGTGCAATGGGGCAATCTCGGCACACTGCAACCTCTGCCTCCTAGGTTCAAGCAATTCTTCTGCCTCAGCCTCCCAAGTAGCTGGGATTACAGGTGCCTGCCACCTGTAATCCCAGGTGGCTAATTTTTATATTTTTAGTAGAGATGAGGTTTGACCATGTTGGCCAGGCTGGTCTCAAATGCTTGACCATAGGTGATCCAACCACCTCAGCCTCCCAAAGTGTAGGATTACAGGTGTGGGCCATGGCACCCAGCCCCTTTTATATTTACATATAAATACATAGAATTATAAAATAGAATATATATATATTACATAAGTCCACGTATATATGAACTTTTTTCAATAAAGTTACACCAGGTGTACTTGCCTCTTTTGCCTCCTCTTCCACCTCCTGCACCTCTTCTGCTTCTGCCACCTCTGAGACAATAAAATCAATCCCTCATCTTCTTCCTCCTCCTCAGCCTTCTCAACATGAAGATGATGAGATTGAAGACTTTTATGATGATTCTCTTCCTCTAATGAATAGCAAACATGTTTTCTCCTCTTCTTGGTTTTCTTAATATAATAACATGTTCTTTCCTCTAGCTTACTTTATTGTAAGAATACAATATATAATACATACAACATAAAATATGTGTTAATCTACTGTTTATGTTATCAGCAAGGCTTCTGGTCAACAGTGGGCTATTAGTGGTTAAGTTTTGGGGGGAGTCAAAAGTTATAATGCAGATTTTCAACTGGGCAGGGTGTTGGAGCCCCCAACCCCTGAGTTGTTCAAGGATCAACTACAGTAGGCAGTCTTTTCAGATTAGTTTCATTCACTTAGTAATATGCCTTTCAGTTTTCTCCATATCTTTTCATGGCATGATAGCTCATTCATTTTAATGTCTATTAATACTCCATTGTTTGGATATACTGTAGTTTATTTATCCATTCATCTGCTGATATGGTTTGGCTCTGTGTCCCCATCCAAATCTCATCTTGTAGCTCCCATAATTCCCATGTGTTGTGGGAGGGACTCGATGGGAGGTGATTTAATCATGGGGGACAGTATTTCCTGTGCTGTTCTCCTGATAGTGAATAGGTCTCATAAGATCTGATGGTTTAAAAAACAGGAATCTCCTTGCACACAGTCTTTCTTTGCCTTCTGCCATCCACGTAAGATGTGACTTGCTCCTCCCTTGCCTTCCACCATGATTGTGAGGCTTCTCCAGTCACATGAAACTATGAGTTCTCCATTAAACCTCTTTCCTTTGTAAACTACCCAATCTCAGGTATGTCTTTATCAGCAGTGTGAAAAAGGACTAATACACCTGCTAAAGGATATCTTGGTTTCTTGGTTGCTTCCATGTTTGGGAAATTATTAATAAAGCTATTATAAACACCCATACATCCACAAGAAGGATTTTACTGTTGTTTGTTTTTAGAGACAGGGTCTTGCTCTCTCACCCAGGCTGGAAAGCAGCAGTGCAACCATAGCTTACTGATACCTTAAATTCCTGGGTTCAAATAACCCTCTTGCCTCAGCTTCTGAAGTAGCCAGGCCTACAGACATGTGCCACCATGTCTATCTTTTTGTTGTTGTTGTTGTAGAGAGGGGGGGGTCTCACTGTCTTGCCCAGACTGGCCTCAAACTCCTGACATGAAGTAATCCTCCTGCCTTGGCCTCCTAAAGTGTTGCGATAGGCATGAGCCACTGCACCCAACCCCATGAGCAGATTTTTCTGTGTGAAGCATAAGTCTTCAATTCCTTTGGGTAAACACCAAGAAGCATGGTTGCTGAATCATATGGTAATAATAGCTTTAGTTTTGCCTATTCACTGCCTTCAGGGAGATTACAGTCTAGTTAAAGTGATGCTCAAATAAACAGCTAAGTGAAATACAGTGTTGAAATGTAAAATGCTGGAGAACAAGGAGCTATTAGAGAATGTCATGGATTCATGCCAAATAGAGGAAGTTATATCTAAGCCGAGAACTAAAAAGTGAATGGTAATTATTCAAGCAGAGAGAGTGGGAAAAGAGATCCAGGCAGAGTAAAAAGAATGTACAAAGACTCCTTGGCATGAAACAGATACAATTAAAAGGCTCATTGCAGACACTGTAAAGAGCATCATGGGAAAAGGCATGGCAGTAAATGCTGGTATAGCTCCACTCAAGAGACTGTTGCCACAGCTGGACCCAACTAGGCTAGAATTAGCTACACAAAGAAACGAAACAGATAAACTAAAAAGTCACAAAACTCGAGGGAAGTCATCCTCAAACTGGCCTAAATGCCCCGCAAAATAAGAAAAAACAGTATGCAAAAGAAAAGATAGGAATTGCCTTTCTTGACTTCTGACAAGTTGCTAGACTGCAACATCTCAGACAGATAAATATATTGTTCAATAATTTATCACGTTTCTTCCTCATATTCTCTCTACCAGATTCTACGTTCCTTGAGCACAAAAATTATGTCTAACTTATGTCTAAATTCCCTTCAAATATAACCCAGAAAACACATTGTAGGTATGTTAACATTGCATTCACTGTGAGCAGCAAGTCCCTACATATCTCATGTGCTTTGATAACATTTTTCAAGACCTTGGTGTCTCTGACCTCTAAGAAAGAAAATAATAAAACTTTCAAGACAGGCATGAGTTAGTATATTATCCTTGTTTGAAACAATCTGTTGAAAGTGAGTTGTATCCCCCAGAATATAGTGTCTCCTTTACACTCATTATGATGTAAATAAATATGAATTTCCATATGATTACTAAATTGACACTATTTTTCCTGTATTTTCCTACTATTACAAGAATGAATGGGAAATACAGTAATTTTTTTAACACACGATTTTCCTTCCCCCTTCAGAAAAATTCTAAGCCCTCTGGGAAATCAGCATTTTTGGCACTTGTTAAAAACAATGTACATTTTTACCCCGTGAGGTAAAAAAAGATGGAGGTTTTCTCAAACGTACTGAGTGCTTTTGAGAACACAAGGTCACTCTGGTCATGTCACATAAGTTCAAAGATTGAAGTACTTTCTTCATTTTCTTTAATCTAATGGGGACATAGTGGGCAATAAAGTATCATGACCCTTATTGTCCTTACTTAGCCCTATTTTGAGAACACAGGGAAGGGACACAGGACACAGAGTGAATGACTTTCCTAGAAACTACTGTAAAAAGTATTCACAGATTATATGTATCAGTAAATATATACAAGTATTTCTTCTCTCTCTTTCTCCCTGTATATAATATATATGTGACACATATAAATTGATAAAAGGTCATCAAGAAAAAAGACAGTTTTCTAGATGGCTTTGTTTTGGATTGATACAAATATCAAAAAAGACTGATTCAACTACTTGCAAAACTCAAGTATAATTTATTCAAAGTATAGTTGACCCGTGAACAAGGCAAGCGTTAATGGCACTGACTCCTGCGTAGACAAAAATCCACACATAACTTTTTTTTTTTTTTTTTTTTTTTCGAGACAGAGTCTCGCTCTGTCTCCAGGCTAAAGTGCAGTGGCGCGATCTTGGCTCACTGCAACTTCTGCCTCCCGGGTTCAAGCAGAGCCTCCTGCCTCAGCCTCCCGAGTAGCTGGGACTACAGGCACGCCACCACGCGCAGCTAACTTTTTGGACTTTTACAGGCATGAGCCACCAAGCCCAGCCAAAAATCCACATATAACTTTTGACTCTCCAAAAGCTTAACTACTAATAGACTACTGTTAACCAGAAGCCTTACCAACAACATGAACAGTCAATTAATACATATTATATACTGTATTCTTATGATGAAGCAAGCTACAGAAAAGAAAATATTAAGAAAATCATACAGAAAAGAAAATATATTTACTTTCATTAAGTGGAAGTGGATCATTGTAAAGACATTCATTCTTGTCATCCTCACATCAAGTAGGTTGAGGAGGAGGAAGAAGAGAAGGGGCTGATCTTGCTGTCTCAAGGTTAGCAAAGCCAGAAGAAGTGAAAGAGGTGGAAGGGGAGGCAGGAGCGGCAGACACACTTGTGTAACTTTGAGAAAGTGCATAGTAATTTCTCTCTAACATTTTGCTTTTCACTTCTTTAAAAATGTTTCTATACAGTACCAATCCTTCTTCCACCATTTGGTTTCAGTGCCCATATCATAGAAGGGTCTATATTCTAAAAGAAGTCAAAAGCTGTCTCAAATAATCAGAACCCTTCTGCCAGCTTGTCTAATTTGTGTTCTAGCACTGCTGCTTCTGTCTTCTTGCTCATTGTCTGACACTGGTGCAGAAGCACTCATCTCCATTAAGTTACTTCCTATTAATTCCTCTAGTGCAGTGTGTTAACTCTTAAATTTCTCCAAGATCCAAATCTTGAAACCCTCCCTGCACCATACCATTTTTGCCATATCCAGAATCTTTCATGACTTTCTTGATTGATTCTGTCATAAATCCTGTGAAGTCATGCATAACATCTGGACACAGTTTTCTCAAGCAGGGACTTATTATTTTGAGTTTAATGGCTTTCACAGGTTTTTCTGTAGCAACAGTGGCATCTGCAATAATGTAATCCTGTCAGACTTTCAGGATGTTCCCTCTAACAGGGTTCTCTTTCGTGACATTGGAAATCCTTTCCATAGAGTATCATGTGTGATGAGCCTTAAAGGTCCTTATGACCTCCTGATCTAGAGGCTGAATTAAAGATGTTGTGTTTGGGGGCAAGTAGACCACTTCGACACCTTTGGTGTCAAACTCATGAAGTCCTGGGGACCCAGGGGCATCGTCTAATTTCAAAAGAACTTTAAAAGCCAGTCCTTTATTGGCAAGGTACTTCCTGACTTCAGGGACAAAGCATCAATAGAATCAATCCATAAAAATGATTCCCATTGTCCAGGCCTCCTCGCTGTACAACCAAAAAATTGGCAGCTGGTATTTATTTTTATTTTCCCTCATGGCTCCCAGGCTAGCAACTTTATAGATAAGGATATTCCTGATCATAAGCCTCCATGTATTTGTGCAAAAGTAGAGTTGGACTATCCCTTCCTGCCTTAAATCTGGTGCTTGCTTCTCTTCCTTACTAATAAATATCCTTTATGGCTTTTTTTCCCCCCAGAATAGGGGACTTTGAACTGCATTAAAACCCCATTCAGGCAGATATCCTTTCTTCTCAATGATTTTCCTAATGACATCTAGGAACTTGTCTGTTGCCTTTTGGTTGGCAAAAGCTGATTCTTCTGTTACCTTGACATTTTTAAAGCAAAATCTCTTTCTAAAATTATCAAACCATCCTTTGCTGGCATTAAATACTCCACCTTTAGATCCTTCTCCCTCCTTTTGCTTTCAGTTGCTGTATAATGACCTCACTTTTTCTCTAATCATATTAAAGTCTGCAGGTATGCTGTCCATATAGCAATCCTGCATACACATAAAAACTGCATTCTCAATACAAGATAAAAAGATATTTTGCAAAACGTGGAAGAATGTTGTGCCTGCGGGCATATCTGCAGTGACACCTTCAGGAATTTCCTTTTATTTTTTTCACACTGGTTCTTATACTCGGATTTATTTATTTTGAAATGGCAGGCAACTGCAGCTGCAGACCTCAGTTTATGTTGCATTTTAAGCCATTCAACTTTTTCGTGTAATGTCATGACTTTTCTCTGCTTGTTGGGAGCACTTCCAGCACCACTAGTGGCCCTTCAAGGTGCCCTGGTGTTATTCAAGGTTCTGGGTGTGGTGCTAAACACAATGAAAACCAAGTGAGAACCACAAGAGATTACTTTTTACTGCAATAAACAATTTACTATAGAGACAAAGTGCTAATGTGGAGGTGATTAGTAGCATCACAGGGCGTTTTAAGCAGATACTCCAAACACTTGAGCTCACTACAATGGCAACAGGAGGTGGCTACAAAATTATTGCGGTAGTACAGTATGTACTAGAGTTAATTTTATGTAGTTATGATTTAATACTGTGTCTTTATGTTTGTTTACATTTCTCTCCACTGCAAATGGCGCCATGTAGAGTCTACATGTGTTTGTGTGTGTGTGTGTGTTTCGATAAATTTTAGCTTTTTATAATAGATTTATGTATGCTTTATGATAGTGAATGATAAAACAGACTAGTATCTACATATATCTTAATTTTTTCAACACTTCTGGGCTACAAAGTTTGCAAGTTTTTTTTTCAAATTGTTGCAAATCTCCAGAACTTTTTCTAATATACTTATTTTTAAAAATCCATTTATAAGTGGACCCACGCATTTCAAACCCATGTTGTTCAAGGGTTAACTATAGTTACTGAGCACAATATGCCAGACACTGTATTAGGTTCTTAGGGTATATAGTAGTGCATAAAGTAGACACATCTTATACTTAATGTCAGGCCATACTGCAGTGCAAATAGCCTTTAAGATACATCTTGGAAAGGATTATGTACATGACAAATATGTCTCTTGTGGGAAACCAATTACTAATAGTTCCTGTCATTATTTTCATCTTTTTTAGGGGGTGGGGCAAGGTTTCACTCTTTCGTCCCAGGCTGAAGTGCAGTGGCGTGATCTTAGCTCACTGCAACCTCCACCTCCCAGGCTCAATTGATCCTCCCACCTCAGCTTCCTGAGTAGCTGAGACTACAGGTGTGCACTACCATGCCTGGCTAATTTTTTGTATTTTTTTATAGAGACAGGGTTCGTCATGTTGCCTAGGCTGCATTATTTTTTTCTTCAGCAGAGACTGAGAATTAGAACAATTATTATAATAAGTCCATTTCATTCAATCCTCTCTACTGGTATTAAGTCATTCACACAGGGCAAACAACAAAAGGAATATCTTCCTACGTCCAAATATTCAACCAGGGTTTGACAGTTATTTCCAAATTGTTCAACACTAATTTTCCCTATCTGTCACCTTTCTTCTCACGTGGCCGTCTCTGGGTGTCTCTAACCTACCTGCATGCAGTAAAGGAATTATCCTTTGCTTTTCACTAATATGTCTTCTACATTAGACCACATCTTTCAAACCACCCCAGATGGTGGATTTTTACATGACTCCTTCTACACTCAAAGACGTTATTTCCTTATTGCATGTCAAGTTTGGTAACTTACTAAGTGAAAAGAATATGTGTGTGTGTGGGTGTGTGTGTGTATATATATATATATATATATATATATATATATATATATATATATGCCCATACTTCCAGAGAATGGCTCACTTCACTTAGGTTTGATTTCAAGGGAATTGAAAAAAGTCCTATATCCTGCTGTGAAGTTAAAGGGAAAGATCAACCTAAGTGGATATTGTAGCAGTTTTCCTTATTATAATTGTTCATTATCTAATTATAATTAAAAGAATACTGGTAGAACATCACTTCCAGGTTTCTAAGAATAGTTCTTTTATATAGCTCCTTTCTTGTTCTTAATATTTCTTTAAGCAATAGGTTTTTTGAAGTGTATTGTATGTCTCTCAAAATAGAAACTGTAAACCTTTAAGTCATTTATCTATTTTAAACTGAACCCACTCATGAGGTCACCATATGTCTCTTCTTTCCCTCCCATACTTTGAGTTACATTTTCTTTTTGAGGACCAGTGGTTTTGTTTTGTGTTTTAATCAATTATGAAAAAGTTTGCCTTTATGACATTCTTAATAGCTTAAGTATATTTATAAGATGTAAATGTTCAAAGTAAATGGAATATGTCTTGTCAAATATTTTTATTTAAAAAAAAGAGCAAGAGAGGCAAATTCTTTAATGTGATTCAAATAATTTTGTAGGTAAAATGTAGGAAACTCTAATCTGGAAATGATGAAAGTGCAGACTAATTGTGGGAGAGTAATAACGAATTTGGACAATTGTTAATCTGTTTAAAAACTCTTAGCTGGTAATCCCTGATGATCTGTAATTTCCCAGAAACTGTTCTGGTTGATCAGCGCTTTTATTAAAGAAGACTAGATACTTCGGAAGTCATTGAAGTCATATGGTCAATAGTTTTAACAAATAATGTATCTGTTAGATTAAGTAAATTCTGTTCTATTCTTAGTTTACCAAGAACTTTTTTACATTTGTGATATTGAATTTTATCCAATTTTTTTCTTCATCCACTGAAATGATTGTATGAGTTTTCTGCTTTATTTTATTAATGTCAGTAATTCATTGATTAGTTTTTGTTTTTTGTTTTTTAAGTGAAAGCAAGTTTATTTAAAAAGTAAAGGAAGAAGGAATGGCTACTCCATAGGCACAGCAGCATCACTGATTAATTTTTAAATGTTAAACCAACCTTATATTCAAGAATAAACTTAATTCATTATGATGTATGTATTATTTTAATGTATTACTAGATTCTATTTTCCAATATTTTGTTCAGGATTTTTGCAGCTATGTTTTTATGAGAAATTGCCCGATGCTTGTTTTTTTTAAAGTACTTGACAAGTTTTAGTATCAAGGGTATGCTGACCTTTTAAAATAAATTAGAAAGTGTTTTTATTCTCTGGAAATATCTGTATATGATTGTTGGAAATTGATGTAATTTCCCTTAAATATTTGGAAAAATTCATTGGTGAAGCTATCTGGGATTAAAGACTTTTTGTGGGAAGGTTTGTATTAAGGATTCAATTCATTTAATATACATAAGAATATGCAGATTTTTTGTTTCTTATTTTGTTAGTTTAGAAAAGCTGTGTTTTCCTAGAAATTTATGTATTTCACTGAAGTTTTTCAGTTTCTCAGCATAAAGTTGTTCGCATTATGCTCTTAGTATTCTGTCAGTGTCTCGAATCTGTGGTGATGTCCCATTTTTCAGTTCTAGTATTGGTAATCTGTATCACTCTCTTCTTGATCAGTCCATCAGTTTAAAAGTCTTTTCAACGAACAAAGTTTTGGCCTTGGTGGTTTTACTTTCTCGTAAATTCGGTTTTTATATTGCTATTCTCTACTTTTTTGTTTGTTTGTTTGTTTTTGAGATGGGGTCTTGCTCTGTCACCCAGGCTGGAGTGCAGTGGCTCCATCTCAGCTCACTGCAAGCTCTGCCTCCTGGGTTCACGCCATTCTCCTGCCTCAGCCTCCTGAGTAGCTGGGACTACAGGTACCCGCCACCATGCCCAGCTACTTTTTTGTATTTTTTTTTTTTTTTTTTTTTTTTTTTTTTTTTAGTAGAGACAGGGTTTCACCATGTTAGCCCGGATAGTCTCAATCTCCTGACCTCGTGATCCGCCTATCTCAGCCTCCCAAAATGCTGGGATTACAGGCGTGAGACACCACGCCCGACCTATTATTCTCTACTTTTATCTATAGAGGTTTCTTCTGCTTTTGTTGGTTTTCATTTGTTGTGAGTTCTTCCCCATATTTCTTGATATCAATTCTCACATTCTTGATATTAAGCCTTCTTTTAGCATGTGTGCATTTAAGGCTATAAGTTTCCTCTTAATCACAGTCTCAGCAAATTCCTAAAAATTTTGATATATTTTATTATCATTTGGTTAAAAATTTTTTCCAGTTTTCTTAGTGGCTGCTTATTTTCTGCATAAATGATTTATAAATGTGCTACTTGATTTCCAAACATTTGGATTTTTTATATATGTTTATTAATTTACAGCTTCATTCCACTGAGAACAGAGAGCATACTCTGACTGATCTTAGTATTCCAAACTTTGAGACTTAATCGATGATCCAAGATATGGTCAATTTTGGTAAATATTCCACATGCACTTGAAAATAATGTGTATTGTTAAGTTCAGATATTTTACCTATTTATTGACTTTTATCTGCTTTGTTTACAAGTTAGTAAGAGAAGTGTTATAGTTGCTCACTGTTATTATAGATATGTCTATTTCTACTTTTTTCTGTCTATTTTTGACTTGTGTATTTTGAAACGATTTTACTAGGTGGTACAAACTTAAAATTATTATATGCATCTAGTTATTCAAATCCTTTTATCATTTTGAAATGTCACTGCTTATCTTCAAAATGCTCCTTTATCTGATATTAGTATAAATACAGCAGCTTTTGGGGGGGCTAGGATTTGCATTATTCCTGTGTCCATCCTTTTACTTTCAAATATTCTGTGTACCTATGTTTAAGATGTATCTCATGTAAGCAACACATAGTTGGGTTTTGTTTTTTCATCCAATATGACAATCTTTGTTTTTCAATTGGAGTATGTAGTCTATTGACATTAAATGATATTTGTAGTTTCATAGCTATAATCTTACTACTTGTTTTCTATTTGTTCCTTCTGCTTTGTATATGTTTTTCTTTCTTTTTTCCTTCTTTTAAATTAATTATTTTAAATCATCCATTTTCTTTCTGTTGGTTTGTATTTTATCATTTTTAATGATTACCCTAGAGATTAAAGTATGAATCTTTATTTTATTATAGTCCAACATACAAATAAATGCATGTTTTTACTCCTCCCCAAGTAATACTGATGTTACCAACATGTTGATTCCCTTTGCCTTTTCTACTTTTTGTGTTACTTCCTGGGCATTTTTGTTCTATATATTTTTTGTACTACACATGACATTAGTGTAATTAGGTTTCACAGTAAATATTCATTTTTATTTACCCTTATTATTTAACACTGGCCAATGGCTGGCTGGCCTGCTTGTTCTTTCCTTCTTTCTTTGTTTATTTCTTTGTTTCTCTCTTTTCTTTCTTTTTTTTTTTTTTTTATTATACTTTAAGTTCTAGGGTACATGTGCATAACGTGCAGGTTTGTTACATATGTATACTTGTGCCATGTTGGTGTGCTGCACCCATCAACTCGTCAGCACCCATCAATTCATCATTTATATCAGGTATAACTCCCAATGCAATCCCTCCCCCCTCCCCCCTCCCCATGATAGGCCCCGATGTGTGATGTTCCCCTTCCCGAGTCCAAGTGATCTCATTGTTCAGTTCCCGCCTATGAGTGAGAACATGCGGTGTTTGGTTTTCTGTTCTTGTGATAGTTTGATTCCAAGTCTTTGCTATTGTGAATAGTGCCGCAATAAACATACGTGTGCACGTGTCTTTATAGCAGCATGATTTATAATCCTTTGGGTATATACCCAGTAGTGGGATGGCTGGGTCATATGGTACATCTAGTTCTAGATCCTTGAGGAATTGCCATACTGTTTTCCATAATGGTTGAACTAGTTTACAATCCCACCAACAGTGTAAAAGTGTTCCTATTTCTCCACATCCTCTCCAGCACCTGTTGTTTCCTGACTTTTTAATGATTGCCATTCTAACTGGTGTGAGATGGTATCTCATTGTGGTTTTGATTTGCATTTCTCTGATGGCCAGTGATGATGAGCATTTTTTCATGTGTCTGTTGGCTGTATGAATGTCTTCTTTTGAGAAATGTCTGTTCATATCCTTTGCCCACTTTTTGATGGGGTTCTTTGTTTTTTTTCTTGTAAATTTGTTTGAGTTCTTTGTAGGTTCTGGATATTAGCCCTTTGTCAGATGAGTAGATTGCAAACATTTTCTCCCATTCTGTAGGTTGCCTGTTCACTCTGATGGTAGTTTCTTTTGCTGTGCAGAAGATCTTTAGTTTAATCATATCCCATTTGTCAATTTTGGCTTTTGTTGCCGTTGCTTTTGGTGTTTTAGACATGAAGTCCTTGCCCATGCCTATGTCCTGAATGGTACTACCTAGGTTTTCTTCTAGGGTTTTTATGGTATTAGGTCTAACATTTAAGTCTCTATCCATCTTGAATTAATTTTTGTATAAGGAGTAAGGAAAGGATCCAGTTTCAGCTTTCTACTTACGGCTAGCCAATTTTCCCAGCACCATTTATTAAATAGGGAATCCTTTCCCCATTTCTTGTTTTTGTCAGGTTTGTCAAAGATCCGATGGCTGTAGATGTGTGGTATTATTTCTGAGGACTCTGTTCTGTTCCATTGGTCTATATCTCTGTTTTGGTACCAGTACCATGCTGTTTTGGTTACTGTAGCCTTGTAGTATAGTTTGAAGTCAGGTAGCGTGATGCCTCCAGCTTTGTTCTTTTGACTTAGGATTGTCTTGGCAATGCGGGCTCTTTTTTGGTTCCATATGAACTTTAAAGCAGTTTTTTCCAATTCTGTGAAGAAAGTCATTGGTAGCTTGATGGGGATGGCATTGAATCTATAAATAACCTTGGGCAGTATGGCCATTTTCACGATATTGATTCTTCCTATCCATGAGCATGGTATGTTCTTCCATTTGTTAGTGTCCTCTTTTATTTCACTGAGCAGTGGTTTCTAGTTCTCCTTGACGAGGTCCTTTACATCCTTTGTAAGTTGGATTCCTAGGTATTTTATTCTCTTTGAAGCAATTGTGAATGGAAGTTCATTCCTGATTTGACTCTCTGTTTGCCTGTTACTGGTGTATAAGAATGCTTGTGATTTTTGCACATTAATTTTGTATCCTGAGACTTTGCTGAAGTTGCTTATCAGCTTAAGGAGATTTTGGGCTGAGACAATGGGGTTTTCTAAATATACAATCATGTCATCTGCAAACAGGGACAATTTGACTTCTTCTTTTCCTAACTGGATACCCTTGATTTCTTTCTCTTGCCTGATTGCCCTAGCCAGAACTTCCAACACTATGTTGAATAGGAGTGGTGAGAGAGGGCATCCCTGTCTTGTACCAGTTTTCAAAGGGAATTTTTCCAGTTTTTGCCCATTCAGTATGATATTAGCTGTGGGTTTGTCATAAATAGCTCTTATTATTTTGAGGTACGTTCCATCAATACTGAATTTATTGAGCATTTTTAGCATGAAGGGCTGTTGAATTTTGTCAAAAGCCTTTTCTGCATCTATTGAGATAATCATGTGGTTCTTGTCTTTGGTTCTGTTTATATGCTGGATTACGTTTATTGATTTGCGAATGTTGAACCAGCCTTGCATCCCAGGGATGAAGCCCACTTGATCATGGTGGATAAGCTTTTTGATGTGCTGCTGAATCCGGTTTGCCAGTATTTTATTGAGGACTTTTGCATCAATGTTCATCAGGGATATTGGTTTAAAATTTTCTTTTTTTGTTGTGTCTCTGCCAGGCTTTGGTATCAGGATGATGCTGGCCTCATAAAATGAGTTAGGGAGGATTCCCTCTTTTTCTATTGATTGGAATCGTTTCAGAAGGAATGGTAACAGCTCCTCCTTGTACCTCTGGTAGAATTCAGCTGTGAATCCATCTGGTCCTGGACTTTTTTTGGTTGGTAAACTATTAATTATTGCCTCAATTTCAGAGCCTGCTATTGGTCTATTCAGGGATTCAACTTCCTCCTGGTTTAGTCTTGGAAGAGTGTAAGTGTCCAGGAAATTATCCATTTCTTCTAGATTTTCTAGTTGATTTGCGTAGAGGTGTTTATAGTATTCTCTGATGGTAGTTTGTATTTCTGTGGGGTCCGTGGTGATATCCCCTTTATCATTTTTTATTGCATCTATTTGATTCTTCTCTCTTTTCTTCTTTATTAGTCTTGCTAGCGGTCTGTCAATTTTGTTGATTTTTTCAAAAAACCAACTCCTGGATTCATTGATTTTTTGGAGGGTTTTTTGTGTCTCTATCTCCTTCAGTTCTGCTCTGATCTTAGTTATTTCTTGCCTTCTGCTAGCTTTTGAATGTGTTTGCTCTTGCCTCTCTAGTTCTTTTAATTGTGATGTTAGAGTGTCAATTTTAGATCTTTCCAGCTTTCTCTTGTGGGCATTTAGTGCTATAAATTTCCCTCTACACACTGCTTTAAACGTGTCCCAGAGATTCTGGTATGTTGTATCTTTGTTCACATTGATTTCAAAGAATATCTTTATTTCTGCCTTCATTTCATTATGTACCCAGTAGTCATTCAGGAGCAGGTTGTTCAGTTTCCATGTAGTTGAGCGGTTTTGATTGAATTTCTTAGTCCTGAATTCTAGTTTGATTGCACTGTGGTCTGAGAGACAGTTTGTAATTGTTTCTATTCTTTTACATTTGCTAAGAGTGCTTTACTTCCAATTATGTGGTCAATTTTGGAATAAGTGCAATGTGGTGCTGAGAAGAATGTATATTCTGTTGATTTGGGGTGGAGAGTTCTATAGATGTCTATTAGGTCCGCTTGGTGCAGAGATGAGTTCAATTCCTGGATATCCTTGTTAACTTTCTGTCTCATTGATCTGCCTAATGTTGACAGTGGGGTGTTGAAGTCTCCCATTATTACTGTATGGGAGTCTAAGTCTCTTTGTAAGTCTCTAAGGACTTGCTTTATGAATTTGGGTGCTCCTGTATTGGGTGCATATATATTTAGGATAGTTAGCTCTTCCTGTTGAATTGATCCCTTTACCATTATGTAATGGCCTTCTTTGTCTCTTTTGATCTTTGATGGTTTAAAGTCTGTTTTATCAGAGACTAGGATTGCAACCCCTGCTTTTTTTTGTTCTCCATTTGCTTGGTAGATCTTCCTCCATCCCTTTATTTTGAGCCTATGTATGTCTCTGCATGTGAGATGGGTCTCCTGAATACAGCAGACTGATGGGTCTTGACTCTTTATCCAGTTTGCCAGTCTGTGTCTTTTAATTGGAGCATTTAGTCCATTTACATTTAAGGTTAATATTGTTATGTGTGAACTTGATCCTGTCATTATGATATTAATTGGTTGTTTTGCTCGTTACTTGATGCAGTTTCTTCCTAGCCTCGATGGTCTTTACATCTTGGCATGTTTTTGCAATGGCTGGTACCGGTTGTTCCTTTCCATGTTTAGGGCTTCCTTCAGGGTCTCTTGTAAGGCAGGCCTGGTGGTGACAAAATCTCTAACCATTTGCTTACCTGTAAAGGATTTTATTTCTCCTTCACTGATGAAACTTAGTTTGGTTTGGCTGGATATGAAATTCTGGGTTGAAAATTCTTTTCTTTAAGAACGTTGAATATTGGCCCCCACTCTCTTCTGGCTTGTAGAGTTTCTGCCGAGAGATCTGCTGTTAGTCTGATGGGCTTCCCTTTGTGGGTAACCCGACCTTTCTCTCTGGCTGCCCTTAAGATTTTTTCCTTCATTTCAACTTTGGTGAATCTGGCAATTATGTGTCTTGGAGTTGCTCTTCTCGAGGAGTATCTTTGTGGTGGTCTCTGTATTTCCTGAATTTGAATGTTGGCCTGCCCTACTAGGTTGGGGAAGTTCTCCTGGATGATATCCTGAAGAGTGTTTTCCAGCTTGGTTCCATTTTCCCCCTCACTTTCAGGCACCCCAATCAGACGTAGATTTGGTCTTTTTACATAATCCCATACTTTTTGCAGGCTTTGTTCATTTCTTTTTCTTCTTTTATCTTTTGGTTTCTCTTCTCGCTTCATTTCATTCATTTGATCCTCAATCGCTGATACTCTTTCTTCCAGTTGATCGAGTCGGTTACTGAAGCTTGTGGATTTGTCATGTATTTCTCGTGTCATGGTTTTCATCTCTGTCATTTCATTTATGAGCTTCTCTGCATTAATTAGTCTAGCTGTCAATTCTTCCACTCTTTTTTCAAGATTTTTAGTTTCTTTGTGCTGGGTACGTAATTCCTCCTTTAGCTCTGAGAAGTTTGATGGACTGAAGCCTTCTTCTCTCATCTCGTCAAAGTCATTCTCTGACCAGCTTTGATCCGTTGCTGGCGATGGGCTGCGCTCCTTTGCAGGGGGAGATGCGCTCTTATTTTTTGAATTTCCAGCTTTTCTGCCCTGCTTTTTCCCCATCCTTGTGGTTTTATCTGCCTCTGGTCTTTGTTGATGGTGACGTACTGATGGGGTTTTGGTGTAGGTGTCCTCCCTGTTTGTTACTTTTCCTTCTAACAGTCAGGACCCTCAGCTGTAGGTCTGTTGGAGATTGCTTGAGGTCCACTCCAGACCCTGTTTGCCTGGGTATCAGCAGCAGAGGTTGCCGAAGATAGAATATTGCTGAACAGCGAGTGTACCTGTCTGATTCTTACTTTGGAAGCTTCCTCTCAGGGGTGTACTCCACCCTGTGAGGTGTGGGGTGTCAGACTGCCCCTAGTGGGGGATGTCTCCCAGTTAGGCTACTCAGGGTTCAGGGACCCACTTGAGCAGGCAGTCTGTCCATTCTCAGATCTCAACCTCCGTGTTGGGAGATCCACTGCTCTCTTCATAGCTGTCAGACAGAGTCGTTCGCGTCTGCACAGGTTTCTGCTGCTTTTTTTGTTGTTGTTCTTTAGCTGTGCCCTGTCCCCAGACGTGGAGTCTACAGAGACAGGCAGGTTTCCTTGAGCTACTGTGAGCTCCACCCAGTTCGAGCTTCCCAGCGGCTTTGTTTACCTACTTAAGCCTCAGCAATGGCGGGCGCCCCTCCCCCGGCCTCGCTGCTGTCTTGCGGTTAGATCGCAGACTGCTGTGCTAGCAATGAGGGAGGCTCCGTGGCCGTGGGACCCTCCCGGCCAGGTGTGGGATATAATCTCCTGGTGTGCCCGGTTGCTTAAAGCACAGTATTGGGGTGGGAGTTACCTGATTTTCCAGGTGTTGTGTGTCTCAGTTCCCCTGGCTAGGAAAAGGGATTCCCTTCCCCCTTGCGCCTCCCAGGTGAGGCGATGACTCGCCCGGCTTCAGCTCTCGCTGGTCGGGCTGCAGCAGCTGACCAGCACCGATTGTCCGGCACTCCCTAGTGAAATGACCCCAGTACCTCAGTTGAAAATGCAGAAATCACCGGTCTTCTGTGTCGCTCGCGCTGGGAGTTGGAGACTGGAGCTGTTCCTATTCGGCCATCTTGCTCCACCCTCCTGTTTCTCTCTTTTCTTTGCTTGTTTGTTTCTTTCTTTCTCTCTGACATTAAACTTTCTTATTGTTAGGTTGGTTTGCTACTAGAAATGTTGGCGAATAAACCATTTAGACAACTGATTGGAGCTTTAGAAAAATTTGGCTCATGTTGACTGAGACAAGGTGAGCAAACAGTAAGTCTGAAAACTTCAGTTTGATAGTGAACTTACCACTGACTGGCTATAGAACATTGGACAAGTTTCTCAACTTGCCTATCTTTAAAGTGAGGGAATAGGACTTTACAGAAAGTTGATTCCTATTTTAGTTTTTTGTAATACTAAGACATTTTTTCTTTGCCAGGACTATTCTAATAGACTGTTCCATTATGTCATACTGTCTCTCATTTTTTTAATTATTAATTTATTTAAATTATAAATTTATTTATATTAAATTAAACAATAAATTTAATGTTATTGAATTGTTTTGAATCCAATTATATGCACAAGTATAACAACAAGAGCTTTTTTTTTTTTTTGAGACAGAGTCTCACTCTGTCGCCCAGGCTGGAGTGCAGTGGCCGGATCTCAGCTCACTGCAAGCTCCACCTCCTGGGTTCACACCATTCTCCTGCCTCAGCCTCCTGAGTAGCTGGGACTATAGGCGCCTGCCACCACGCCCAGCTAATTTTTTTGTATTTTTAGTAGAGACGGGGTTTCACTGTGGTCTCGATCTCCTGACCTTGTGATCCGCCCACCTCGGCCTCCCAAAGTGCTGGGATTACAAGCGTGAGCCACCGCACCCAGCAACAAGAGCTTTTTGTTACTGCCACTAAAATCTAAAAGTTAAAAAAATTCCAATATTTCAGTTTTTCTACAAATTATCATATGAAAATTATATTGTCAGTTAAATATAACATTTTTAAAGACTATTAAAAGTTTTGCTGCTTTCTTGATTATCTGTGATTCTTATTTCCAATGCTGAACAAATACACACACACACACACACACACACGGATATAATGAAATTCTCAAGAATTTATTTTAATTCACTTTAATTTAAAAAATAAATATGCCCCATACCATTTTGGGTGCCAGGTGTAAAAATAAGAGAAAATAATTAGTATTAAGTTAAACAATCTCTAAGAGGTTGGAAATAAAATTTAAAGGACGAATAACACTTCTTATTTCTTGTAACATAATAGGAATTCAGCAAATGTTGAATAAATGAGTGAATGCCAACTATGAATAAAAGGGAATTACATTTTGTACAATCATTTGAACAGGAATATGATTGAGAGTGACTGACGCTGCAACTTGGCAATATCTGGGGAAATCAGAATTATGTGGTTTATTTCTTTAAACTGAAAAGAAGCATTAACAGAATGGGCCAGCATTTTTGTCATCACAAGCCAGTGTTATAATTGTAATTAGTAGCTGCCAGCAATATTCCATTGCAACCAATGCAGCCATGTAGAAATCAATACTTCTCTAGAGAAACCCAAGGAAAGGCATGCTCATGTCTGCTTTAAATACTGTTTCCCCTTATTTCCTTACCTTATCTTATCTTGAAAATTTTGTTCTCAAATATATTCATAATGTTTGACTTGTTAGACATTATTACTTACAAAGTCAAAAGCAATCTATATCGTCTACAGTCCATAGTCCAAAACTAACTCACCTGGAAAACAACTAGATTTGTTTAACTCAGCAGGAGGAAAATTTTCAATTTTCCAACAAGTTCTCCAAAATAACATGCTTATATTTTTCTTGAAAATATATTTCAAATGCTCATTCCTCTTCCTACTTCTAAAGGCTTCTCTCTCATAACCTATCAAAAAGTTTTACCCCTTCTAGAATTTACAGTAGAATTTAAGGAAAAAGCAGCACAGATTTCAGCAATCGAGAGGGGACAGAGGAGACAAGCCTTGTCCTCACAGAGCAAATCTGGAGACCCTCTGGATGGATCTTCGGCATGTCCACAGCCTTCCAAATAGTGCTTCATATTTACTTGATCCTTGAAAAAGAGAAATAATATATGTTCGTGGTATAACATTTCAGCAAATATATAGAGTGTACAAATAAGAAAAATTAAAGGTATCCATAATTTCGCCGCACAGTTATTTTATTCTGTAGAGCATTTTTTTTTCATGCTGAATCAAGGCAACATTTTATGTACAGCCTGTATTCTGCTTTCTTGTATTTTATTTTATAGATGTTCTAAAATTAGTAGGTTCCCTATTGATAAAAAGTTAGGCTATTTCTACTTTTTTAATGTCTTAAATAATTTTAGATGTATATCCTTGTCTACAAATCTTTATGTTCATAACTGTTTTCTTATAATGAACTGCTGGCCATGAAATTATGTGTACCTTTGGCATAGCATTTTATAGCTCTAGATAAAGTTTACGAATCACCAAGATCACAATTTTTTGCACTACATGTAAGTGATGTACAAGAATAGCAATTTTTCAATAACTTTAGCAAAATTAAATATTACAGTTTTCTTTGTTCCTTGCTAATTTCTACACGGATAAATGTATCTGTCAGTTTCATATTTATTTTTCACAACTTCTTATTTGAAACAGGCAAGTTCAGCTGTACTGTGGAAAAAGGATTTAAGTAAAGATTGAACCTGGTGAAATGCAGATGGCCAGTCCACTTGAGGACATTCCATTTCTTCGCTTCTCCAATGGAGCAGGTGTCTCCACGCAGCTCACATGCTTGCATGTATGGTGGCATTGCCTACTCTCTACCCAGTTGTCCCACCAACTCCCTACACTCTACACCACTGAAATCTGTGCAAACAAGATCAAGCTACTGATCATCTTCTGAACAATGAATTCTTTTCTGACAGGGAAGGATTGTTCTGCAACTCATGTGGAACACCAAGGGTGCTGGAGACTCAGGTCCATAGAACCCAGGTTTACCATATGGATGTGCATCATAACACTGTATCATGATAATGCAAGACTAAACACTGGAGTTGATGCCCAGGTCAATGATGCTGTGTTTATCAAACAACAAAACTATCATCTTAAAAATCTGCATAACTTGAAACCGTCCTAGATGATTCAATACCTCAAGACTTTCAAGAGAACAAACATTGTGAACAACGGCTAGACTTTCTTATGAAGAGAAATAATTAAATTATAAACCAATTTTTATGCACCCTGAGATTTTTTGTTTTGTTTCCTGAGCCAAGTATCCTTGAGAAATTAAACAGTGATAAGTAAAATTGCATCGTAACTGCTGAGGATTTGTTCAACATTCAGTGTTTATTGATCAGAAGCATTTAAAGTGTTTGGGTAAGGAATATAGACTCAGACGAGACTGCCCCAGCTCCAACCCAGCTTCTCCACTTAATAGCAATGAAGTTGAGCAATTTAGTGAACCTCTCAGTGCTTCAGTTTTCTCTGTAAAACGGGGATAATTTGAATCTATCAGCAGATGCTACGAGGGTTAAATAAGAGAATAAGGGCTTATAACAATGCCTGAAACACATCAAGTGCTCTTTAGATGGTATCCATTAATGTAAGGCCTCCATAGAACAGACATTTGACTAAATATAGCAGCATATCAAATATATTCACAGAAATTAAACATGGTGATTAGCTTCAACTAATTTCCATCATAGCGGGGAAAACAAAACATGTATTTAAAACCTACACATTATTTAAGGACCAGATTAAATGTATCAAAATCTTCATTAATTCCATGTTATTCAATGTAATCTTTCCCACAGCAACTTAAATGTACTTCTCTTTAACATGTTCTACCAAGTTTTATAATTATGTACATGTCTATTCTTTCCTACCAGATTCTGATATCCTTGAGATAGATTCACTTCATCCTCTTTCTGCATGCCTGGTTGAATGACTAGCACATAGCAAATGCTCAATAAATGTCTGATGAGTGAATGAAGAAAAGTATAAGGCATTATATGGTGACGAAAGCATCACACAAAAACATCACAACTGAAGCACAATTAAGCACCATGGACATTAACCTTCATCTCCTGCCATGAATCTGAAGAGATCCAGAGAGATCCACTCCTGATCTGCATTCATAGGGTGAGTTTTATGAAAAACATGGCATGGGAGGAGGTTCTTAAATGTTTAAACACAGCACTCAGTCTTATAGAGGCTCTGCTTCTTTAATCGGCCCTTTCTAATCTTCTCTCCTCATTGTGAAATTCAGGAAATATGTTTCTTTACATGCCTCCTCAAATTTACAGAACTGGCCCAAGCATTGATTTTCTAGACATAATTCACCCCCATTGCAGATGTCCTAGGAAATGGAGAGCTCTATGACAGAAATACACATCATGTGTCCAGAGTAACTTCATAATGGTTTCTGGGTTGTTAAAACAGGAGGAAACCATTGCCTTTTAGAGGAAAGTTACAGTAAATGTCACCATATGAATAAACATTGCAGTGACATGCTTAAGCCTGGTTTTACTTGTTATGATTATGTTGTCTGACTCTTACCACCAGAAGTGTTTCCCTCATATTTTCCTTCACATTAACGTTTACGATGGAGGGGCAGCATTCCCCTTTGCTCACATTGGCCAAAATGAGTCCCTTTACACCCAGCAATATTTCAACAATTACAGACCAGTGAGAGACCAGCATAAACCCAGCTTACTATGGGCCTCAGCATGTTCCACCAGCTTTACCCCAGCCAACAAAACTGCCATTTGGAATCCATCTGCTGCATTTCACGGACCTAAATTCTGACCTAGTGGGTAGTCACTGAACTCGAACTGAGCAGAAAGGACCAGAGGTTCTAAAGGGAAACATTCTTCAGCTCCACTACATGTGCCCTAAGACATGAAACACCTAAGACAGCACCTTGAGGCATATTTTTCAGTGCAGAAGTAGCAGAAAACAGAACATGACTCCCCACCCCTTCTTTATATTCCAATGAGATTTGCTAGTTTAACCAGAGCTGCAGTACAAAAGCACTTGTGGTTCATGTTATATTAATAGTGTGGCCTGATTATCAAAAACCATTACTCTTGGTTATCTTGCAGCGGCTGTACAGAGCTGCTATAAGTCAGAGTGACTGCCCACACAGTGTTAGCTCCATGCTTATGATAACAGTATTCTTAATGCAAAAGTGCATTTGTGAAATTATTGCCTTTTAAAGATCAGATTTGTTATAAATGAGATGTGATCACACAATTGCTTTTCTCTGTATAAAAAAATTAAATACATAAATTAAATGTCAGTATCCTCCGTTGTCGTGGTTTCCTACGGGTCAGTTTACTTGTGGTCAAACTCTGAGGTATGGCTTTCAAAGCAGATGCGTTGTTAGCTGAATCCTGGCCAGAGGCACAAGCAGTTGCTTTTCTTCTTCTTTCTTTGATGTTGTCTTCTGTAGTTCTGATTGCGGCCTTGTGGATCCAACCCTTTTTTTATGCTTGTCGAGGGGGGCTTTGTTTAGTTTAGTTTTGTTTTTTAAAGCAGTAATGATAATAGATCGGAAACCATACCATTTCCCTATAGATTCAAATCATTGTTTCCGGTTCTTTGCAGAACTCCATGTGGCTCAGAGTGGCTGTATTCAGAGCGCCTTAATGCTAATACGACCGTGGTTGACTTTTTAATGTAGCCCTCCCTCGCTGGGACACTTTTTCACAAGCTCGGGTTTTGTGTGGAGAAGAGACAAAGACAGGAAGGAAAGCAACTCTAATAAAGTAAAAGAACTCGGTTTTAATGCTCACTAATCTCCTTCTCTAGGTTACAGGTCTCATTATACATGTTACACCAACCAGGAGTCAGAGAGCTATGACTTTACTTGTGAAACGCAAGGGACTCTATTGCCGTGCATCTTTCAACACTCTCAAGTTTCTTTACAAACAAAAATATAAGGGGAGAATATACAGGACTCTCTCCCTTCTTATGCTTTTCCTATTTGAACAGCATTTTAGAATCCTTGATTATTATAGACGGTTAAGCTTTTCAGACCTAATTCATTAAAAAAATATATTCATGACAAGTTGTTTGAAATGTGGTCCCTTAAGCTTTTTCTTTTAGAAACTGTTTCATATCGCTATCTAAGAAGAAAAGCCAGCCAAGATTTACATTTTAATTTAGTTAACCAAATAGTTCAGACTGTGTTCTCCAAAGACAAAGACTGGTCTGTAAGTGGGCCGGATTTTCCTGTATTTTATTGCTGTAATTTGCATGAGAAACACCAGATCCTGTATAATTGTTGCTTTGTTGTTGTGATACGAGTAGCTGTTTCCAATGTCAATAATTATAACTTGAAATGAAATTTACTAGCAGTTAGGGGGTGGGGATTGGAGGCGACTGCCAGCCAGTCAGAATTTCACATCAAACTAACCACAGTCTAGCCCTCTAAATGTGATGCGCGCAGCGACCAGGCTTCCAACAAAACTCCACACAAAGTAAACAGAATGAGCAAGTCACTTGAGCCTCCCCACACTACACATCTCGTGTTATGCCATTTTGTTTGGTGTCTAATGAAGAACTAGCATGTTTTATATATGATGGCTGCTAATTGCTTCATTACCCATGCAAATCATAAAGGCAAACTGTGTCTTATCATAAAATCAGTAACTAGGCCATTTAAAAGCGAGGCTCAGGGAAGCATTATTATGTCCGTGCTTCTTTTGTGACTGAATTCTTTTTTATTTTTTTTTTTTTTTATGACTTTGTATTAAGTTGTAGCATTTTCCCTGTGGTCATTTGTTCCTTTAGATTAGTCTTCAGTTAAGATAAGCATGTAATGGATGAAGCAGCGAGGGACTGTGTCGAGATTGCTGCTGCTGCGGCGGCGGCTCTTGGCCCCGCGGTGTGAGCTGACTCACCCACCACTTTGCCCCGGATGCTCTCAACTTATCTGAGAGGGAGGACGTTGTGAAGAGAGACTGCAAAATCTTGGATCTGCACTTATAGCCGTGTGCCTGCCTCGGCTCTTTGTCAACATAGGGGAGATTCCATTGCTGAGACCCACTGCTGCACAGTTTTTTAAAGGTAACACGAAATCAGCAGAGTGGAAAAAGAAAATGAAAATGGAAGCAGGATAGAGAAGGGAACACCTTCTAAGACCTCCGGCTGAGTGGGGTGTCCTGATGGACAGACAGCTCTTCATTACTGGAAATTTGGACCCTCCTGAGCTCCTTATTCCAGATAATTAACACCTTAGTGTTGACTAAGGCTATGTCCCACATTTTCCTGATAATCAACTCATAGCTAATAAGGCATTTTGTTGTCCTTATTGTTTTTCTCATCAGAGGAAGGAGAAAAGTTCAATGAAGGAATCTTTTTAAAAACCCATACATTCATAACAAAATTAAAATCTTATAAAGTAGTTTTCATTAAATCACCCAACCCAAGTGCTGTAGGCATATACACTGGAAGACCAAGGAATCTTTTACAGTGAATATAATTCCAGGCTAACTAGCAGAGGTAGTGTCAAGGCAACAAAGAAATTCTGCCTGTGCACTAATTCCTCACCGCAGCTGTTGGGGTGTTAGATTAGGAGGCCGTACACCTTTCCCAGGAATATTAAAGCAGACTGTCTAACCGGCCTGTGTTTGTCCTCGTAGCCTCATTCTTGCTGCTAGCAGAGCATGTCCCAACTGTTGTCAATTTATCAATGTAACGTGCACTGGTGGGCACAGTGTGAGCAGCCATTAGGACAGGTGCCTCTATCCATCACAGCCAGTCACTTATTCCACCTTGTCAAGGAAACTAAATGGAGCTTTTGGAGAAATGTAAACAACTCTCTAATGGACAATCAAAGCACCACTTTCTGAAGCAAACATGAGGAAGAAATCTGACAAGACATTTTTAAGGGGGGGTGATACTATTTAAGTGTTTTTTAAAAGAATTTTTAGTGGTCGTGGTTTTAAAACACTGGGGTGAAGTGGGCATGAGGGGAAGTAAATAGGAGAAGTAAAACAGCTAAAGCAAAGCCCTTCTTGTGGCCAAAGATTGAGAAATGAGGATTATGACTTGGTGACGTAACTGAGTGGAGGGACCACTGACTATTCTGGGGAAGACGCACAAAATAGCCAACAAAGTCAACTTAATTTAAAAAAAAAAAAAAAAAAGAAAAGAAAAGAAAAGAAGGAAAATAAATCCTAATAGAAATGGAAGGCTTGTAGTTAATCACTTTTTTATTGATATGTTTTTAAAGTTCCAAATGTATATGAGGAGGACAGAAAAATGCTATTTAAATATTTGCTCCCCAAGACCACCCTTTATGGCACAAGCCTAACTTAACAGATGGCTTTTTCACTGTGTCCCAGAACACAGAAAAGTCAGCTTTGTCAAACCAGGAAGAGAAGCAAATTCTTCAGAAAATGACCTGACTTTAACCCCCTGCATTCTTAGATGATGAGCATCCCACTGCTGGGATGCTGCTGAGCAGAGGAGACAACCTCCAAAGTAGCAATTTCCAGCATGGGCATTCAGGACTGCACCTTGAATGTCACTGTGAAGTGACGAGGTAGCCAGGGCACACCATGGAGCGCAGGTGTTCCTGGCATGGCAAGCCCGGTGCTTTTAAGCAGATGGACAGCGCCACACTGTGCCAGCTGAAGCTTCCGGGTGGTCTTCCAGGGACGCTCTGTGGTTATCCATTCTGGAGGCAACAAAGACTGGAGGTGCTGCCAATAGTTGCATCATGGGGGAGGAGAGCTGGCCAATCTCACAGCTGAATGCGAATAAAGAGAAAAGAGATGCTCCAGGAAGAGGTTGCCTTCTGGGAATCAGGTAGCAGTGAGGGGTCAAGAGGTCACTGCAACTTTGCCAGCTGTCATGTCTGGGAATAAATAAGGAGCATGAATTGGGACTGTTAATGTCTGGGAATAAATACGGAGCATGAATTGGGACTGTTGAAATTGACCCTGGAAACTCTTTTATAAGATAGTACCTGCCTGAGTCAACTTGGACTCCCCTGTTGGGTGTCAGCTACTTTGTCCTCATCAGTGTCCCTAATTTAGAGTTACCCTGGAACATAGGGGTCAATATTCTATTCAGATAAGGCGAGTAAGAGCTGGGTCTCATCAGCTTTCTAGAGCACTATGACCTCAGTTCTCTATTCAAGTCTTCCTAATAGTCAGGACACATAGGTAACAAACATCCCCTTGGGGAGAATTTGAATCTTTGCTTCCAGTCAGGTGAGCTATTCTTCAAACCTGTACAGTCCATGACAACTTTCTGTGATAATGGAAATGTTCGCTGCAAAGTTCAGTATGGTAGCCACTAGCCAAATCCAGCTTTTGAGCAAGCTGAAATGTGGCTAGCAAGACTGCAACACAAATATTTAACTTTTATTTAATTTTAACTGATTCACATTTGAATTTAAACAGTCCCAGGTAGCTAGTGGCTACTAGTGAAAAACGCAGCTCTAGACCCACTTCCTGAAAAAATGTGACACTATATGAATGTGACCATACAGAAATCTGACCAAATAAAGATCTTCCGGGAGTGTACTGTCCAATATAGCTGTCTGCATGTGGCTATTTAAATTTAAATTAACTATAACTGAATGTAATTAAAGATTTAGTTCTTGGTCTCACTAGCCACATTTCCAATGTTCAATGGCCATACGTGGCTGGTGGACACTGCATTAGAAAAACACAGATACAGGCCGGGCGCGGTGGCTCAAGCCTGTAATCCCAGCACTTTGGGAGGCCGAGACGGGCGGATCACGAGGTCAGGAGATCGAGACTATCCTGGCTAACATGGCGAAACCCCGTCTCTACTAAAAAATACAAAAAACTAGCCGGGCGAGGTGGCGGACGCCTGTAGTCCCAGCTACTCGGGAGGCTGAGGCAGGAGAATGGCGTGAACCCGGGAGGCGGAGCTTGCAGTGAGCTGAGATCCGGCCACTGCACTCCAGCCCGGGCGACAGAGCGAGACTCCGTCTCAAAAAAAAAAAAAAACACAGATACAGAATATTGTTATCATCACACCAAGTCCTATTGGATGCAGGTGCTCTCAGAGAAAAGACACCAAGGAAAAGACCAATAAAACCACTAGAAAGGTACCTAATTCAACAAAATATGTACTGTGTATTGTTGAAATTAGAAATGAGACACAACTGTTTGAGCAAACAGCAATTAATGAATCAGAAAGCACCAAACCAAAAGAAGGTTTCACAGGTTCCTTGAGCTCCATGAAAAAAGCACAAGGGTCAAGCTTTCATAAGGCAAATGCAGAAGCAAGACAAAGGCACTATCTGATTGGTTACACTGTACAGTTGTATTGTTTGCTTTTTTAAAGTTAATTTCATTATAATTATAACTATTATATTTTTTTGAGACAGACTCTTGCTCTGTCACCCAGGCTGGAGTGCAGTGGCATGATCTTGGTTCACTGCAAGCTCCACCTCCTGGGTTCACGCCATTCTCCTGCCTCAACCTCCCAAGTAGCTGGTACTACTGGCGCCTGCCACCACGTCTGGCTGATTTTTTGTGTTTTTTTAGTAGAGACGGGGTTTCACCATGTTAGCCAGGATGGTCTCCAACTCCTGACCTCGTGATCCGCCCACCTCAGCCTCCCAATGTGCTGGGATTACAGGCATGAGCCACCACGCCAGGCCATACAGTTGCATTATTTGTTACGTCACACTGAACAGTCCCTAGTTAGATAACTGTAAGTTAGTGGGCAGCTTCTGCTGGTTGAGGTCAAGTTTTGTTGTTCTCTAATCCAAGTATTTATAAGAAATGGTCGAAGTTAAGTTTTGCTTATGTTTGCATTCCAAGCAAAGTTAAGGGTACTTTCAAGAACTGACTGGCTTTGTGTGCTCTGGAATTTTCCAGGCCTGGTCTCCATTTTAATTTGCTATAACAATATCTACTGTTTTCTAGGCACTGTGTTAAGTGTTAGGGGTATAGTGGTAAACAGGAAATGTATGGGCCTGTCCCCATGGAACTTAGAAATGAGTGAAGATCCTAAAAAGTAAATAATTGTATTATTACTTAGTAGTGCAAGGGTGGTGGCGGAGACTACTAAGAGCCATGCTAGCACATGAAAAGATCAACTAACCCATAATTCAGATATAAGAAAAAGTTTACCAGAAAAAGAAAGGGATAAGTAGGCATGAACCAACTGTGTTAGAGGCTGTGGTACATTTTGCAAAGAGTGAAATGACTAGAAAAGTTAAGCAGAAGGTAGACCCCACAGGGCCTTGTAAGCTCCAGGTGTTTGACCTTAATCTAAGTGCACTGGGGAGCTACTGAGGTTTTTAAGTAGCAAAATAAACCAATCATGTGCCACCTTTTATTTTCTTTTTAGATTTTTAGTATTTTATTAATAAGATTATTTAAATAAATTCAAAAATTGAGCTAAAATATACAACTAGTAAAAGATAATTCTCCAATACAAGGTGGTGTTTGTAAGAAAAACTTGCTCTGTATTCCCAATATTGGCCTCTAGAAAATTTAACCTTTAGGTCAGATGAGTTTATTTTTAGAGACATCCTAACTGCTGTGCATTAACAGCTATAATAGTCACATTCTGATTTTTAATACGTTCCTGTGCCTACTTTTGAAAATTAGCTGACTTTACTTGAGAAAATGATTTGCCATAAGGGGCAAGACTGGAGAAGAGTTAGAAGGATGTTGCAGTAACTCAGACATGATGGTAGTCTACAGTATGTAACCGTGGAGAGATGAGTCGGTAAATTTTAAAAATGTATGAAATTAGTATACTTAATCCTTCTTCATTGCTTAGAGAAGTCTGCTGACCTATCCAAGGTATAATTATTTATTCAAACTTAGCGATTTGAAAATGAAAACAAGTAATTGGAAACCCCCATGTTATTGACATCCTATTGCTATTTCCCCAAAGTGTAATATGATTTTTATCTGCATCAATGGTATATGTTGTTGATGAAAATCCTCTTAAGGCCAGAGGCCAAGTGTATGTCAATATACACAGCACCCGGTGTTGTATCATACACAGAATGGTAATTAATTAAAGCTTTCTGGTACTTTGGAAAGTTAGTTCCAGTATCTTAAGATAGATGACTGTGGGAGTGTCTATGTTTTAAGATGTATTTCTTTTTAAAATAAGGCTTTAAGTTCAGTTCTTCAATAGAAATTGACACACTGGATCACTTCAGTGAGAAACCTTCAAATTTCTTGCTTTTAGACTTCTGGATTTTAGATTTCTCAATGAGAAAAATTTAATTTTCTCAATGAGCAAAAATTATTTCTCAATGATTTGCTTATAATTTGTCCCATTATCTTAGTCCATTCAAGCTGCTATAACAAAATACCATAGACTCAGTGGTTTCTAAACATCAAACATTTATTTTTTATGGTTCTGGAGTCTGGGAAGTCCAAGATCAAGGTGCAGGCAGATTTGGTTTCTGATGAGAGCCTACTCCTCACAGACAGCACCTTCTAGCTGTTTCCTCATGTGATAGAAGGGGCAAGGAAGCTCTCTGAGACCTCTTTTGTAAGGGCACTAATTCCATTCATGAGAGCTCTGCCCTCATGATTTAATCACTCCCCAAAGGCCCTACCTCCTAATATGATCACATTGGTGATTAGGTTTCAACATATGAATCTGGGGGGACACAGATATCCAGACCATAGCACATATACGTTGCTGGAAAAATGAATGTTTTCTTATATAGATTAGGCAATTACAGCCATTTATTGACTACAACTGAACTTTCAATAGGATATTAGTTTACTTCATCTAAATGGAGTGATCCTATTATCTCCAAAAGCAAAGTTAAAAAAACAAAACAGGGAAGTTCTAGTGTAGTCTGGAGCTGAATCAAGTGCAAGTGGAAGAGAGTCATGAACCACCTTGTGGCTTCCTTGGAAATTTGAATTCCGAGGCCATGCTATCTCATAGGTAAGGTCTAACCAGGAAACCTAGGATTTAATTCCCACCTGCCTATCAGCAAATCTGGTTCACAGACCAATCCAGAATCATGAAAATGCTTGAAGCCCGGCCTACCCGACAGTGTTCTGTTATTGCTACTGAATGCTAAAATTGCATTATGCATCTTAGCATTCATGGATTTAACGTTCATGATTTTCATTATTCGTGAGTGACCCTGAATGAAGTTAATCACAATGGCACCCCTTTGGGGGTAGACTATAATACCCTTTTGAGTATTATAGTGTAAACATTTTACACATGGGTCTATTGACAGAGCAGTTACATCACTTGCCCAAGGGCCCCCAGTTAGTAAATTTGCAAACCCAGGCTTGTCTAACTCCAAAGCAAGTGCCTTTGACCACATTATCCTGCCTCTCAACAACATGCAGTGATTTAAATATTATTGAGGCATGAAATTCGATGACCTGTTCTTGCGGCTGAGGCAGAGACTGAATCATTTCGCTGGTGGAGTGCGTGGCTGACCACCCAGGATTTCCTCTCCTTGGGGCTTTATTGCTTTCCACTCTAGACAACAAACAGATAAACAAAACTGCTTGGTGTGAAACACTGCTGAAAAGTAAACTAGCTGTTTGGGACTGGTGATAAAACTGAAAAGGAAGTCATGCTTTTTGAGAACTTAAGGATTTACATAGGTCTCAGCCAATGATAATCTTATGGAGCTCAGGTGCAACACAGGTGGAGAAAGTAGGGACAGCGTGGCTATGCAGTTTGGAAACAGCTCTGGATTATTTCTTTTCTGATGAGCAGGGGCTGTTGTTCTGGCAACTTCCAAACTGTATAATCACTGCTATATTTGGATGTGGATGGAGTACCCTGCAATTTGTGTCTAACATGATGTGACTGGATCATGTAAGTTTCAGTCACTTTATGAATGCTACATTAGTATTGCCAAGAATATGCATGTATGTTTTCATATATCAGGTGTCCCTCAATGTGGGAAAACTTATTGTAAAACTAAATTGTCTAACTCACATTTTCTTTATTGAGTTACAATAAAAGGAAGAAGATAAAATCTAGGGGTGGCTCTTCTATGTGCTGATCATTTCAATCCTGATGGGAAAACTATTCAATAAAGGTGTGGAAATGAGAATACACTTCAAAAAGCATGTGTCGTTTTTAAGAGAATAAAAGCAAAATTACTATAGATATTTTCTTCCTCCTGAGGCATTCTTTCAGGTTCTGTTTTAACTACCCAGGTCCCAAATCAGTCTTCACTACCGGGCTGTACTGTTCTGTTAAAACAGAAAAGAGAGAGAGAGAGAGAGAGAAACAGAGAGAGAGAGAGAGAGAGAGAGAGAGGATGTAGAAAGCCACAGTGCTTTAAGGAGAATTCCTAAAATCAAATTTTCCCTCCTCCCTGACCCAACTCTCTACTTTTCACATTAAAAGGAACTGTGTTGTACATGAGATTCTTCATTTGCCAATTTATGTGTGTTTTTCTCCTTCTTCTTTATTTGTTGTTTGTTTAAGCCTGCATTGTCATAGAATTAGACGATAACATGTTTTTCTTCCTTGAATTTCTTGTCTTTGCTTCCTCTTCTTCTTATTATTACTATTTTGAGACAGAGTCTCACTTTGTCACCAAGGCTGGAGTGCAGTGGCGCCATCTCAGCTCACTGCAACCTCTGCCTCCCAGGCTCAAGCGATCCTCCTGCCTCAGTCCCCCAAGTAGCTGGGACTACAGGCACACGCTACCACGCTCAGCTAATCTTTGTACTTTTTGTAGAAATGGGGTTTTCCCATGTTGCCTAGGCTAGTCTCAAACTCCTGAGCTCAAGTGATCTCCAAGGCCTCCCAAAGTGCTAGGATTACAGGCATGAGCCACCGCTCCTGACTTTCTTTGCTTGTGATTCCTGCAGCTTCTGTAACAATGTCCTCCATTTACTTTGAACGTATTCGTTCTCATTGAATAAACATATATCGAGCACCCACTATGATCCAGGCACAGTTCTAGGTATTGGGAACACAGATCCTGAAAAAGGAAGGAGAAAGCAAGCCTGCTGCCATGGAGCTTGCATTCTGCATACATGAGCTGTTCTTAACAGGAATGATTTTGTGCCTCCCCTTTCCCTGTGACATTGGGCAATGTCTGGAAATGCTTGACATTTTTGTTTGTCACAACCCAGGCAGTGGTGCCACCTGCACTTGGTGGGTAGAAGTCAGGGATACTGTCAAACATCCTACATTGCACAGCTATTCAGTCCAAAATGTCCAGAGTGCCAAGGCTAAGAAGTCCTGATGTACACATATAGTGTGCTGAACACTGAGTGCCAGAATATATATATTGCTTGCAAGGCTGGGAAAGGGGCTGGATAGCTTTCAGAATTGGAGGAAGGGGCTATAGCAGCCAAGATCCCAGGTACTGAAATCAGGAATTCTCTGCTCACAGGACTCTCCCACCCTACTCATCTCTCATTTTGCTTCTCTCTTCTCTTTGCATAGTGCGGCTTCATGTGCTGCTGCAACAGAAAGGACCTCACCTTGAGGAGAAGAGCCTTCTCCTCTGGGCTTAGAAACCCCAGAGGAAAAAATCACTTTTTAGGTATGGCATCTCTGTATCAAACAATGTGCTTGACCTTATTCTGCTCACGTGCCCACCCCATGGACCAATCTTGGTTGCCTGAGGATGAAGTGCAATGAATACCTGTTCTTAAGGCTAGGCAGTTCAGAGGTAGCAACGAAGGCCGGAGTATTGTTATTCACAGGCTCACTACAGCAAATGAATGGTCAAAGTTAGCTCTGCAAAGGAAAAAATGATGTACAGGAAAATAAAAATCTGTATATGTAATTATGCCACAATGAAGGATGTAAAACCATAGCCACACATTAAAGCAGTAATTCCAAACCATTGTAGCATCGAGATCCCCTATACTGACATTTCTCCATTTCCTAGCCTTTGGCCATCCAAAATATTTGAAATAATATTATTAAATTACAATGGATTTTTTTTTTTCCTTTCAAAGTATATTCTGAGAAATTTTGAGGCCGGGTGCGGTGCCTCACTCCTGTAATCCCAGCACTTTGGGAGGCCGAGGTGGGCAGATCATGAGATCAGGAGATCAAGACCATCTTGGTCAACATGGTGAAACCCTGTCTCTACTCAAATACAAAAAATTAGCTGGACGTGGTGGCGCATGTCTGTAATCCCAGCTACCTGGGAGGCTGAGGCAGGGGAATCACTTAAACCTGGGAGGCGGAAGTTGCGGTGACCTGAAATCGTGCCACTGCACTCCAACCTGGCGACAGAAAAGACTCCATCTCAAAAAAAAAAAAAGAAAAGAAAGAAAATTTTGAAATAATTAGAGACACTCTGGGTTACTCGACAAGAAACTCATTTTACTGATCAATACATATTATTAATTGAACACTTACTATGTACAAAGCTTTGTACTGGACATGTGAGGGACACAACAAAGAAGAAGGCATGGCACCTGCCTTTGAGCTTAGCATCTTCTGTCGCTGCCTCAAAAGGCACGTGCCACTATAACATCTCCTAAGTGTTGCATAAATTGGGCTAGAGGGCAAACAGCCCCTACTTAAAATTTCCTACTTGCTTTTACTTGTTTCTCCTAGACTTAACACCTTTCCAGTGATGCCTGCCAGAAACATTCTGACATGGTGGGGCTTTCCGTGTTAGTCCTGTCTGGCCAATAACAACAACAGCCACCACTATTCACAGGACACTGTGCAAGGTATTTGCATCCCCATTACACTCTTTTGAACCATTATGTGACATCAGCATTTATGCCCATTTTCCAGAGTTAGAATCTGAGGCAACAGTGTCTGGTAGATTTATTCATGATGACACAGCTTAAAAGTGGCAGGGCCTCAATCTGGCCTCAGGCCTATGTGACTCCAGAGATCCTGGTCTTAACCACTATGGTGCAGTCTTGTTGCCATTTCTACCTCAGTAAAGCAACAAAGTATTTTAAGCAATAGAGATATTAAGAACTGGACCAGGTGCAGTGGCTCACCCCTGTAATCTCAACACTTTAGAAGGCCAAGGCAGGAGGGTCACTTGAAGCCAGGAGTTCAAGACCAGCCTGGGCAACATAGTGAGCAAGATTCCATTTCTACTGAAAGTAAAAAATGAGCCAGGCATGCACACCTGTAGGCTCAGCTACTTGGGAGGTTGAGGTGGGAGGATCGATTGAGCCCAGGAATTCAAGATTGCAGTGAGCTATGGCTGGCCTGGGTGACAGAGTGAGACCCTGTCTCTAATTTAAAAGTTAAAAAAAAAAAAAAAAAAGAACTGCAGCAGTTCGAGGAAGAGAAAATATAAAGGCAATTTAGGGCAGCTTTTTGGCAGAAGAGAATATGGGAAATGTTCATTCATTCCTGGTGTTCTGCTTCCAGGCTGAGGCTGATTGCCTTGATTTTTAAGTACCTTGCCTTAGCTCAGCAAGGTAGTATGTTGTCCACACCATGATACCTGACTGCTCTAGCGGAGAGGAAGAGGAAAGAACCTACCTATGCTAGGTACTGTGCCAGACTCCTTCATACACCTTTCATCTACTCCTCCCACAGCCCCAGGTGGAGTCGTCGTATCCCCACTTTATAGGTGTGAAAAATATTGCCCAGAATAATTAACTAACAGGAGCCAGACAGAAAATGAGCCAAGGTTCAAACACATAACCTATGTTCTTTCAATTGTTCCTTCCCTCTATGACCGTCCTCATCCCCATCTTGATCCCTCACCATGCCTCCCCGAAAATATTGACCTATTCAACCATCCTTATCCCTAGCCATAGCCCCCAAAATATTGACCTATTCTAAATAAGAAATTCAAAAGCACAGCTCTCTCTGCTGGCTTCTTCTGTGTTACCACCATGAATTTCTTCCAAGCAAACATAGTAACCTGTACGGGCAATGAAGATTCTATCCATCTTGAGCTATGCCAGTGCCACCCTGCTTTCTATAAACTTGGTAATTAACTTTCGTCAAACTTCCTAAAAATGTTAACAGGGTCCTGCCACACTCCACATGTCTAGCAACATTGTTATTTTTTAAATACAAGACTGTGGTTTCTTCTAGTGGAAAATGCATTTGCCTTCACAGTCTAAGGCACTCAGCTACCAAATTATCTTAGAGGAAAAGTGGAGAATGCAGACTGAAGGGTACGGTTTGTAGATCTCACTTATTTTTGAAATAAAGGATGACTTCCAAAAAATGATGTGAGTATAGAGCTTGTGTAATCTCCATTCCCAGTGATTTTTCTTTGATTGATGTGCCATTAATACTTTAATTGGCAACAGGTGCAGCTGATTGTTGGTTCCTATGCTGAGAAATGTGAAATTGAACATAAGGTTCTGATAAATTAATAAACTCCTCTGCTCCAAACAGTTGTTGCTGCAAACTAACTTTCCATGGAGTACTGCTCCATCAAGCACACTGAATTCTTTATGTTAAAAAGTGAAGTGTTAGTTAATGATAAATTAAAATTACACAAAAAGCCACAGATAAAACACAATAACATCCTCCTTCCAGGGAAAAGGGAAATTGCTGAAAGGAGCAGAAGAATGTGATTTATGAAACAAATCGCTTCACTTTTGTAGACCAGTGTTTTGTCTCAAGATTCCATATCACATTATTAAAATAATTTTGTATTATTTAATATAAATGGGTGAAGAGAGAATAAAGGGTTTTTACATAAGGTCCTTTTTCCCCCGAGGTAAAAATTAATATTGAGTGGAAACCTAGGGAAAAAATTGCGAAGGTTCTATAAAAGATCTTAAAGTTATGTGTTGTGTTATTTATTAATCCTGTCAGTATTGAGACCATATTAATAATTTTGCTGAAAGAATTTATCTCTGACGGACACAGAGTTTTAGGCCTTAATTTTCTATTATGGAGAAACAAATAATTGATTCATAGTCCTGGTTGTGATGGTAAATGAACAAGGTCATTGTCTGCATCCCCTAAACCAAACATGGAAGATGACTCAGAAAATATAAAGAGGTTGACAGGTATCATAGTTGTAACCTTCCACCCACCCAAGAAGCGCCGCAACTGTGAGAAATCCAATGAAGGCAGAGGGCGGTCCTAGCATAGAGGGAGGGGAATGGTAGCTTGAGGAGTACAGGGCTATGGACTACTAGGATAGGCTAGACTGGGGAAAGATTTCTAGTTGTGCTCTTTCTTCTTCCCTCATATAGATCTTTACTGCACTGTAGCTATTATGGGTGATAAAGGCAGCCCTGGAAGCCTAAAGTCATCTTGGGGCACCCAGGCTAAATTAGGGGATGAAGCCAGGGGAAGGTGGGGAGCCAATGCCACTGAGTACAGGTAAGCTGGCTGACCCCATGAGCATTTCCTTCCCTCCCCTCTTCTCTCTACCCTGTAGGCTGTTACAGGGCCAAATTACTAAGAGGTTAAAAATGTCAAAAGAAAAATCCAGGGATGTGTTACACCCAGAAATACCATCTCTAGAGGTTCTTGTTCCCTACCATGTCCCATCTGAAAAAGAGCACAAGTTAGGAACTAGACTTCTGCCTTCCTTCCCATATTGACAGGACTGGCAAAGGCAGCTAAAGATTCCAAGGGGATAAAGGGTGAGTTCACAGGCAAAAAATAAGCTATCAGAGAAGCATTACCAAAATGAACAACTGGAGTGGCCTATACCAAAAGGAGTAAAACACATGAAACAGGCAAGAATTTGAAAAAAGCATAATAAATATCTTTAGAGAAAGAACAATCGGACAATGTAAGCACAAAATGGGAGCACATGTTATAAAGGAAAATCAGTTAGAATTCCTAGGTATAAGAAATATAATAGGTGAATAAAAAAAAGAATGGATTGGTTAAAGAGCAGAATGAATACAGCTGTAGCATAGAAGATATTGGATGGGATGAAGTGATGAAAAAAGGAAGAAAACAGGGCATTGAGCAAAATCTTCAATATATGTCCAATAGGAATCAAAATAAATTTTTAAAGAGAAAAAAAAGAGAATATGTAGGGGAAGAAAGAGTGAAGAAGTGATGACAGAGAACTTCTCAAAATTAAGGAAAGATTTAAAAGTCTAATAGAGCGATATTGAAGATATCAAAGACCACGTCAAATTTCCAAAAGCATACACAGAGCATAAGCAGAAGCATATAAAGCAAAAGGAAGTAAGGGAGTGCTGAAATTCTGGTCATGTTCAAAGCAGAAAGATATGTCTATTGATAAGCTTTTGATGCTAATGGAAGGAAACTGCGGAAATGTGGGTATAAACAAGTTAGGAGTATTCATTAAAAGAACAAAAATAGAATGTGTAATCTTCAGAAAAACAAAATAAAATTTAATTTACCCAGTGGAAAACATGAAAAAATGATAAAATAAAAGAATAAATAATAAATAGAAACTAGTAAATCAAGCTTCAATAAGAAACCTTAAGATTAAAAACACTGAAAGGCTAAAAATAATTCATTGGAAAAATACTCTAGGCAGATATAAATCCAGCGAGAACCAGGCTAAGAATTTTAATACCAGACAAAAGAGAATTAAAATCATAAGAGAAAAAAAGTATTTATAAGAAAAAAAATTAAAAAAGAACAATTATTATGAACATATTTCCACCTAATAATATAGCCTGAAAACTTATAAAGCAATAGGCAATAGAACCATAGAAAATAGCTCGGCTTGGTGGCTTGCGTCTGTAATTCCAACTACTTGGGAAACTAAGGCAGGAGGATCACTTGAGGACAGAAATTCAAGGCCAGGCTGGGCAACATAGTAAGACCCCATCAACAAAAAATGAAAAATTAGACAGGCATGGTGGCACACACCTGTAGTCCAGCTACTCAGGAGGCCGAAGTGGGAGAATTACTTGAGCCCAGGAGTTCCAGCAAGACTTCAGTGAGTTATGATCACCTGGATGACAGAGTGAGACCAGGTATCTCAAAAAACAAGACAAAACAAAAAACTACACAATAATAGTCATTGGAGATTTAATCCACCTCTCTCAGACTCTAGTAGATCAGGTAGATAAAAATTAAGCAATGACATGAAAGACTTGAATAATATGCCTAAAAATATTATTTATTATCAACATATATGAAACCAGTTATTATGGGGTATGAAGTGGTTTTATCACCTGATATGGTTAGGCTTTGTGTCCCCACCCCAACCTCATCTTGAGTTGTAATCCCCATAGTCTTCAGGTCATTGATGGAAGAACCCAGTGGGAGGAGACTGGATCACGAGGGCAGTTTCCCCCATGCTGTTCTTGTGATAGTGAGTGAGTTCTCATGAGATCTGGTGCTTTTATAAGCGTTTGACAATTTCCTCCTTCCCTCATTCTTCCCTCCCCTGCCATCTTGTGAAGAAGGTGCTTGCTTTCCCTTCCACTATGATTGTAAGTTTTCTGAGGCCTCCCTTGACATGTGGAACTGTGAGTCAATTAAACCGCTTTCTTTTAAAAATTACCCAGTCTCAGGTATTTCTTTATAGCAGTGCAAAAACAGACTAATACACCAGCTTAGGACTTCCACATTATATTATCAAATCTCCCTTTTGCATTGTTTAATGATAACTTGAGCAAATGCCCTGTTTGGTCACTATTGGTTATTAGAGATTCGGTCTAATTAAGATTTCAAACTCAGTTTCAATATAAATCTCTTTTTCTCTCCTCTTCATCCCCCTCCCTTCCCCTCCCTTCTCCTCTCCTCTTTGAATACAGAACATGTGGATCTGCAGAGGGGAGAGGGCATGGTATCCTCTTTCTATGCTCCTCTCCACTCTATTAGCACACAGGAAGGGGAAGGGATGAAGTTAGTTTGAGGAGGACTCTGCCTTTTCCTTCTTATGGGGCCTAATTCTTCTCCTGCCCGGAGTAAGAAATATTTAACTAGTCAGTTATTGGTGGTACGGAAGTACTCTGATCTCTCTGTGGCTCAACCTGGTCTGTCAGCTTATATTGCCTCTGCTTATATTGCTTCAAGAAGCCCCAGCTTACTTCACAGGGAAGAAAAAACATCTCTCACCAGGAGCTGCATTTCCTACAAAACTGAACATATAGGGACCAAACTAGGATGAGGCCTTGAGGCACTCACCTCAGACACAAAATTTAAGGAGGCATCAAAAACCTCAGCAATCAAGATAGTTAGTATTTTAATGCAGCATATTTTAAAAATCAAAATTAAGACCAAAAAATATACAGTGATTCAAATATCAATATTTTAAATAAAAAAGAATAAATATTGTTGGGATTTTCCTTTGCCTCAGTCTCCATTATGCCACTGGAAGGTCTTAGTTTTGACTGCATTTTTGTCTCCCTCAATAGCATTTTTACATCATGAAGAAAAAGGATTGGGTAGTGGCTTAGGATAACATGGTCAGTTCTGCTTCTTAATAGGAAGACGTGAGAAAAGATGTGGCACTTGTGGTACAGATGGATCCATCTAAATAGTAGAAAACTTTTGGGCCCACTGTTAATAGCAGATGATTCTACTGGCCATTTCAAGGGCAATACCTTGAAAGGCAGCCCACTGAGAAGCAATCCCAGAGGACAAGCCCAGAGAGAGTTTGTGTGTGTGTGTGTGTGTGTTTCTTTTTGTTTTGTTTTGTTTTTTGACAGTCTCACTCTGTTGCCAGGCTGGAGTGCAGTGGCGTGATCTTGGCTCACTGCAGCCTCTACCTCCCGGGTTCAAGCAATTCTCCTGCCTCACACTCCTGAGTAGCTGGCACTACAGGCACATGCCACCATGCCCAGTTAATTTTTGTATTTTTATTAGAGACAGGGTGTCACCGTGTTGGCTAAGATGGTCTCCATCTCTTGACCTCATGATCTGCCCACCTTGGCCTCCCAAAGTGCTGGGATTACAGGCATGAGTAACCACACCCATCCGAGAGTTTTAAGAGAAAGAAAAAACAAAGAATACCTCCAACAAATACAGAATGCCTGTTATTTTCTTTAAAAAATATATATATACGTTAAAAAAAATCCATATTCCCTTTCTAAAGCATCAATAAATTGCAAAGGAACTACAGCTTGAAGTTCTTCAAGAGTATCAATATTCAGCTATATTTGATGTACAAAAATAACAATTTCTTTGGTCTAAACTGGTATATCACAGACTATATCTTCTCTGACTACAGAGTTATAGTATTATAAATCAATGACAAAGCAAGAGCTTGAAAAATATTTCTGAAATATTTAACGTAATCACTAAATAGAAAACTTTTGCCTTTTCCAAGTTTGATTTGGCCTAAGCACTTCTCCGTTAAAATCTGCAATAAAACCTGCAGAAGGGAAAATAAAACAACCATTCAAAACAGTGTCAACAACACAGAACTTGAGAAGCTCTGATCCTTTAAGAGAAGGGAAACACTATGAATGAGATCTACACTCACATAGCTTTTTCTCCATGAGCATTTGCCAATATTTAGCGTGAGAGAATAGAAAGTGGTAGTTCCAATGGCCAGAGAAGATACATGTTGGAGTTCTGAACAGCCAAACCAGCTGAGACTTGAGGGGTAAAATCTTGAAAGAAGGATATTACAGGGAAGTCAGCCCGGAAATCTGTCCAAACTCCACTTGAGGCTTTGGCCAATTTCTAGGCTGTACAGAAAAACTGTCAGAAACTAGCAGCTGGAAATGTTGTGGTACTGAGGAGGCAAAGATAAGAATTTAGGGCCTGCCAATGTCAAATGACCTTGGTAAACATTCCAGACTCTCAGTTGAGACATCAGAAGGTCTATAACCTAGAAGTAAAGACAAAATGAAATAAAACAGCTCCAAAATCAATCTTCAACAGGATTAAGGTGATCTGCAAGTACTCCTTGCTGCCAAAAGAGGTCTTAACCCTCTTAGAAAGAAGATAACAGGGGGCGGAGCAAGATGGCCAAATAGGAACAGCTCCAGTCTCCAACTCCCAGTGCGAGCGACACAGAAGACAGGTGATTTCTGCATTTTCAACTGAAGTACTGGGGTCATCTCACTAGGGAGTGCCGGACAATTGGTGCTGGTCAGCTGCTGCAGCCTGACCAGCGAGAGCTGAAGCAGGGCGAGCATCGCCTCACCAGGGAAGCACAAGGGGGAAGGGAATCCCTTTTCCTAACCAGGGGAACTGAGACACACAACACCTGGAAAATCGGGTAACTCCCACCCCAATACTGCATTTTAAGCAAACGGGCACACCAGGAAAATATATCCCATACCTGGCCAGGACGGTTCCACACCCACGGAGCCTCCCTCATTGCTAACACACAGTCTGCAGCGATCTAACCGAAAGGCAGCAGCGAGGCTGGGGGAGGGGCGCCCGCCATTGCTGAGGCTTAAGTAGGTAAACAAAGCCGCTGGGAAGCTTGAACTGGGTGGAGCTCACAGCAGCTCAAGGAAACCTGCCTGTCTCTGTAGACTCCACCTCTGGGGACAGGGCACAGCTAAAAAACAACAGGGGAAGCAGCAGAGGCCTGTGCAGATGCGAACGACTCTGTCTGACAGCTTTGAAGAGAGCAGTGGATCTCCCAACACGGAGGTTGAGATCTGAGAACGGACAGACTACCTGCTCAAGTGGGTCCCTGAACCCTGAGTAGCCTAACTGGGAGACATCCCCCACTAGGGGCAGTCTGACACCCCACACCTCACAGGGTGGAGTACACCCCTGAGAAGAAGCTTCCAAAGTAAGAATCAGACAGGTACACTCGCTGTTCAGCAATATTCTATCTTCTGCAACCTCTGCTGCTGATACCCAGGCAAACAGGGTCTGGAGTGGACCTCAAGCAATCTCCAACAGACCTATAGCTGAGGGTCCTGACTGTCAGAAGGAAAACTATCAAACAGGAAGGAGACCTATACCAAAACCCCATCAGTACATCACCATCATCAAAGACCAGAGACAGATAAAACCACAAAGATGGGGAAAAAGCAGGGCAGAAAAGCTGGAAATTCAAAAAATAAGAACGCATCTCCCCCTGCAAAGGAGCGCAGCCCATCGCCAGCAACGGATCAAAGCTGGTCAGAGAATGACTTTGACGAGATGAGAGAAGAAGGCTTCAGTCCATCAAACTTCTCAGAGCTAAAGGAGGAATTACGTACCCAGCACAAAGAAACTAAAAATCTTGAAAAAAGAGTGGAAGAATTGACAGCTAGACTAATTAATGCAGAGAAGCTCATAAACGAAATGACAGAGATGAAAACCATGACACGAGAAATACATGACAAATCCACAAGCTTCAGTAACCGACTCGATCAACTGGAAGAAAGAGTATCAACGATTGAGGATCAAATGAATGAAATGAAGTGAGAAGAGAAACCAAAAGAAAAAAGAAGAAAAAGAAATGAACAAAGCCTGCAAGAAGTATGGGATTATGTAAAAAAAACAAATCTACGTCTGATTGGGGTGCCTGAAAGTGAGGGGGAAAATGGAACCAAGTTGGAAAACACTCTTCAGGATATCATCCAGGAGAACTTCCCCAACCTAGTAGGGCAGGCCAACATTCAAATTCAGGAAATACAGAGACCACCACAAAGATACTCCTTGAGAAGAGCAACTCCAAGACACATAATTGCCAGATTCACCAAAGTTGAAATGAAGGAAAAAATCTTAAGGGCAGCCAGAGAGAAAAAGGTCGAGTTACCCACAAAGGGAAACCCATCAGACTAACAGCAGATCTCTTGGCAGAAACTCTGCAAGCCAGAAGAGAGTAGGGGCCAATATTCAACGTTCTTAAAGAAAAGAATTTTCAACCCAGAATTTCATATCCAGCCAAACCAAACTAAGTTTCATCAGTGAAGGAGAAATAAAATCCTTTACAGATAAGCAAATGCTTAGAGATTTTGTCACCACCAGGCCTGCCTTACAAGAGACCCTGAAGGAAGCCCTAAACATGGAAAGGAACAACCGGTACCAGCCATTGCAAAAACATGCCAAAATGTAAAGACCATCGAGGCTAGGAAGAAATTGCATCAACTAATGAGCAAAATAACCAGTTAATATCATAATGGCAGGATCAAGTTCACACATAACAATATTAACCTTAAATGTTAATGGGCTAAATGTTCCAATTAAAAGACACAGACTGGCAAACTGGATAAAGAGTCAAGACCCATCAGTCTGCTGTATTCAGGAGACCCATCTCACATGCAGAGACACACATAGGCTCAAAATAAAGGGATGGAGGAAGATCTACCAAGCAAATGGAGAACAAAAAAAAAGCAGGGGTTACAATCCTAGTCTCTGATAAAACAGACTTTACACCATCAAAGATCAAAAGAGACAAAGAAGGCCATTACATAATGGTAAAGGGATCAATTCAACAGGAAGAGCTAACTATCCTAAATATATATGCACCCAATATAGGAGCACCCAGATTCATAAAGCAAGTCCTTAGAGACTTGCAAAGAGACTTAGACTCCCATACAATAATAATGGGAGACTTTAACACTCCACTGTCAATATTAGACAGATCAACGAGACAGAAAGTTAACAAGGATATCCAGGAATTGAACTCATCTCTGCACCAAGCGGACCTAATAGACATCTATAGAACTCTCCACCCCAAATCAACAGAATATACATTCTTCTCAGCACCACATCGCACTTATTCCAAAATTGACCACATAATTGGAAGTAAAGCACTCCTCAGCAAATGTACAAGAACAGAAATTATAACATACTGTCTCTCAGACCACAGTGCAATCAAACTAGAACTCAGACTAAGAAACTCAATCAAAACCGCTCAACTACATGGAAACTGAACAACCTGCTCCTGGATGACTACTGGGTACATAACAAAATGAAAGCAGAAATAAAGAGATTCTTTGAAACCGATGAGAACAAAGATACAACATACCAGAATCTCTGGGACACATTTAAAGCAGTGTGTAGAGGGAAATTTATAGCACTAAATGCCCACAAGAGAAAGCAGGAAAGATCTAAAATTGACACTCTAACATCACAATTAAAAGAACTAGAGAGGCAAGAGCAAACACATTCAAAAGCTAGCAGAAGGCAAGAAATAACTAAGATCAGAGCAGAACTGAAGGAGATAGAGACACAAAAAACCCTCCAAAAAATCAATGAATCCAGGAGTTGGTTTTTTGAAAAGATCAACAAAATTGACAGACGGCTAGCAAGACTAATAAAGAAGAAAAGAGAGAGGAATCAAATAGACACAATAAAAAATGATAAAGGGGATATCACCACCAACTCCACAGAAATACAAACTACCATCAGAGAATACTATAAACACCTCTATGCAAATCAACTAGAAAATCTAGAAGAAATGGATAATTTCCTGGACACTTACACTCTCCCAAGACTAAACCAGGAAGAAATTGAATCCCTGAGTAGACCAATAGCAGGCTCTGAAATTGAGGCAATAATTAATAGCCTACCCACCAAAAAAAGTCCAGGACCAGATGGATTCACAGCTGAAGTCTACCAGAGGTACAAGGAGGAGCTGGTACCATTCCTTCTGAAACTATTCCAATCAATAGAAAAAGAGGGAATCCTCCCTAACTCATTTTATGAGGCCAACATCATCCTGATACCAAAGCCTGGCAGAGACACAACAAAAAAAGAGAATTTTAGACCAATATCACTGATGAACATCGATGCAAAAATCCTCAATAAAATACTGGCAAACCGGATTCAGCAGCACATCAAAAAGCTTATCCACCATGATCAAGTGGGCTTCATCCCTGGGATGCAAGGCTGGCTCAACATTCGCAAATCAATAAACGTAATCCAGCATATAAACAGAACCAAAGACAAGAACCACATGATTGTCTCAATAGATGCAGAAAAGGCTTTTGACAAAATTCAACAGCCCTTCATGCTAAAAACGCTCAATAAATTCGGTATTAATGGAATGTACCTCAAAATAATAAGAGCTATTTATGACAAACCCACAGCTAATATCATACTGAATGGGCAAAAACTGGAAAAATTCCCTTTGAAAACTGGTACAAGACAGGGATGCCCTCTCTCACCACTCCTATTCAACATAGTGTTGGAAGTTCTGGCTAGGGCAATCAGGCAAGAGAAAGAAATCAAGGGTATTCAGTTAGGAAAAGAAGAAGTCAAATTGTCCCTGTTTGCAGATGACATGATTGTATATTTAGAAAACCCCATTGTCTCAGCCCCAAATCTCCTTAAGCTGATAAGCAACTTCAGCAAAGTCTCAGGATACAAAATTAATGTGCAAAAATCACAAGCATTCTTATACACCAGTAACAGACAAGCAGAGAGCCAAATCAGGAATGAACTTCCATTCACAATTGCTTCAAAGAGAATAAAATACCTAGGAATCCAACTTACAAGGGAGGTAAAGGACCTCTTCAAGGAGAACTACAAACCACTGCTCAGTGAAATCAAAGAGGACACAAACAAATGAAAGAACATACCATGCTCATGGATAGGAAGAATCAATATCGTGAAAATGGCCATACTGCCCAAGGTTATTTATAGATTCAATGCCATCCCCATCAAGGTACCAATGACTTTCTTCACAGAATTGGAAAAAACTGCTTTAAAGTTCATATGGAACCAAAAAAGAGCCCGCATTGCCAAGACAATCCTAAGTCAAAAGGACAAAGCTGGAGGCGTCACGCCACCTGACTTCAAACTATACTACAAGGCTACAATAACCAAAACAGCATGGTACTGGTACCAAAACAGAGATATAGACCAATGGAACAGAACAGAGTCCTCAGAAATAATACCACACATCTACGGCCATCTGATCTTTGACAAACCTGAGAGAAACAAGAAATGGGGAAAGGATTCCCTATTTAATAAATGGTGCTGGGAAAATTGGCTAGCCGTAAGTAGAAAGCTGAAACTGGATCCTTTCCTTACTCCTTATACGAAGATTAATTCAAGATGGATTAGAGACTTAAATGTTAGACCTAATACCATAAAAACCCTAGAAGAAAATCTAGGTAGTACCATTCAGGACATAGGCATGGGCAAGGACTTCATGTCTAAAACACCAAAAGCAACAGCAGCAAAAGCCAAAATTGACAAATGGGATCTAATTAAACTAAAGAGCTTCTGCACAGCAAAAGAAACTACCATCAGAGTGAACAGGCAACCTACAGAATGGGAGAAAATGTTTGCAATCTACTCATCTGACAAAGGGCTAATATCCAGAATCTACAAAGAACTCAAACAAATATACAAGAAAAAAACAAACAACCCCATCAAAAAGTGGGGAAAGGATATGAACGGACATTTCTCAAAAGAAGACATTCATACAGCCAACAGACACATGAAAAAATGCTCATCATCACTGGCCATCAGAGAAATGCAAATCAAAACCACAATGAGATACCATCTCACACCAGTTAGAACGGCAATCATTAAAAAATCAGGAAACAGCAGGTGTTGGAGACGATGTGGAGAAATAGGAACACGTTTACACTGTTGGTGGGATTGTAAACTAGTTCAACCATTATGGAAAACAGTATGGCAATTCCTCAAGGATCTAGAACTAGATGTACCATATGACCCAGCCATCCCACTACTGGGTATATACCCAAAGGATTATAAATTATTCTACTACAAAGACACATGCACACATATGTTTATTGCGGCACTATTCACAATAGCAAAGACTTGGAATCAACCCAAATGTCCATCTGTGACAGACTGGATTAAGAAAATATGGCACATATACACCATGGAATACTCTGCAGCCATAAAAAAGGATGAGTTTGCGTCCTTTGTAGGGACATGGATGCAGCTGGAAACCATCATTCTTAGCAAACTATCACAAGAACAGAAAACCAAACACCACATGTTCTCACTCATAGGTGGGAACTGAACAATGACATCACTTGGACTCGGGAAGGGGAACATCACACACTGGGGCCTATCATGGGGAGGGGGGAGAGGGGAGGGATTGCACTGGGGAGTTATACATGATATAAATGATGAATTGATGGGTGCTGACGAGTTGATGGGTGCAGCACACCAACATGGCACAAGTATACATATGTAACAAACCTGCACGTTATGCATATGTACCCTAGAACTTAAAGTATAATGAAAATAAATAAATAAATAAATAAATAAATAGAAAGAAAGAAAGAAGATAACACCATACAGACTCTCTATAATTGTAATGGAATCAATAAACAATGTCCAGTATCCAACTAAAATGTATGAAGCATGTTAAAAAAAAAAAGAAAAAGAAAAAAACTGGTGACCAAAACCAAGCAGAAACAGACCTACAGATGATTCAGATATTAGAATTATTAAATAGGGACATTAAAATAACTATATGCAAGAAAAGAGAGAAAAACAATTTCAGCAGGTACTAATAATCTATATTAAAAATCAAATGGAATGTATGGGTCTGAAATATATAATAAGTGAAATGAGGAATTCAATAGAAGGATTTAATAGAAAATTAGACAGAGAGGAAATCAGAGTTTGTAAACTAGAATACAGGCCAGCTTACAGTATGTAGACCAGAGTGCTGAGAGAAAAATATGGAAGTTATGGAGAAGAGTAGAAGAGATACATAGGACATAGTGAAAATGTCTAACATGTAATTGGAGTTCCACAAAGAAAGGAGAATAAATATGATACAGAAACAATATTTGAAGAAAAACTAGTTGAGAGTTTCTAAAACTGAAAGGCATCAAACCACAGATTCATTAAACTTTAAAAACCAAACAAGACACATATAAAGAAAACTACATCTAAGCACAACATAGTAAAACATGCTAAAAATTAAAGACAGAGAAACTCCTAAAAAGTCACAGGTAAAAAGACACATTGACCTCAAAGAAGCAGTAATAATTCTTGGGGCTTACATATCAATATTGATTTTTTTCAATGGACACCACAGAACAATGAAAAACATCTTTTAAATACTGGAAGAAAATGACTAGTCACCTATAATTTTATAGCAGTCAAAATATTCCTCAAAAATGAAAGTGATAAAACATCTTATTATTCCAGAAATAAAGACATGCTCAAGAAATCGTAATAGGACATGGGAACCAGTCTGAATGGGCTCCCACTGGTCAAATCCAAGATAATTTAAACAGTAAATAAATAATAACAGTAAGAGATTGTACTTCATTGAATAATAATTTGTGAATCCATACAGATAGTAAACATTTTATTGAATTAATTGAAGTAGAATGTTAGCTAAAAATGTAGAGGAAATTATGGAGTTAAAAAGTACCATTTCACAACCAACATAGTAGTAATTTATCGAGTAGGAATCATCAATGGATGATGAAACTACTTGGTGAAAATTTGATGAGAAAATGGGATATTTACATAGTCTCAAAATATCTTCCCACAAAGTACTTATTAATTACAGAGACATAAAAATGTGATGCACTGATAAGGAAGGATACATTACTTCTGTGCTATTTCTGCCAAAAATGTATAACTTGAATCTAATCATAAGAAAACTCAGAGTGAGGATTAGTCTGCAAAACATCTGTCCTCTACTCTTCTAAAATGTCAGTGTTGTGAGGGAGTTAAGGAATCTGCTGCTGTCAGTCAAAATAGAGATGATGAAGACCTGAACTAAAGCATTACCATGTAGATTTTGAGGGGGGATCAAAAATGTAATATATAAATTATAAATTTTTAGCATTTAAAGACTACTTAGATGTGGCAGAAGAGATGAAAAAATCCAAGTGTTCCATCTGGGATATTTATCCAGAATAAGATTTAGAATGATATTTTTAGAATTATTAAACAGGGACATTAAAATAACTATATTCAAGAAAAGAGAGAAAAACAATTTCAGCAGGTACTAATAATCTATATTAAAAATCAAATGGAATGTATTGATCTGAAAAATATAATAACTGAATATAGTTGATAAAGACATACCCAAGACTGGGTAATTTATAAAGAAAAGGAGGTTTAATGAACTCCCAGTTCCACATGGCTGGGAAGGCCTCACAATCATGGCTGAAGGCAAAAGGTATGTCTTACATGGCAGCAGGCAAGAGACAAATAAGAACCAATTGAAAGGAGTTTCCCCTTATAAAATCATCAGATGTCATGAGACTCACTACCGCAAGAACAGTATGGGGGAAACTACACCCATGATTCAATTATCTCCCACCATGTCCCTCTCACAACACTGAGAATTATAGGAGCTACAATTCAAAATGAGATTTCAGTAAGGATACGGCCAAACCATATCACAAGGTAAAATGAGTTCTATTTTAGAAACAGACTGATTTTCAGGTACACATGAGCCATCTAAGTAAAGATACCTGGCCAGCAGTTGGGTTGAATGGAGAGATCAGATAGATTCCAGAGTGCAGGAAGACTCTGCTTGTGGGGAGTGACTAAAGCCTTGGGACCCATGTGAGCATGAGGGATAAAAAGAAAAGGAAGAAAAATGAACCTAGGAACCAACAAAGGACTGAGCAAAGAAAAAAAAAAAAGAGTCAGCAAAGAAAAATTAAAGGAAGATTCAGAGAACTTAGAAAAGAACTGAAAGGGTTTGATGTCCAGGAAACCAAGGAATAAGAGAGTTTTAAGACCATGTGCCAGACACTATGCTAGATACCTACAAAGCTCAAAACTTTGTCAGAGAGAAAAACAAAAACCTAAAACATTTAAATCATTAAACATTGATCTACATGGCACACAATGGAAGAAAAACATAGACACAGTGCAGTGGAAGCACAGAGCAGGGAGGCTTTCAACTCTCCTAGGGTGTTAGGGAACATGTCTCCAGGACCCATGGAGCATCTCTGGGTGCTCTCAAATGATAACGGGTGTGGTGATACTCACTTTGTGCTGGTCATTACTAGTCCCAGGAAAACCACTGGTATGCTTGAGTGAACCAAGTAAATATCCACCCTCAGAGGGTCATGAAAGCTAACGAATGGAGTCTCGCTGTTTTTATTGTGAAGCCAATTCAATACTCTTTGCACTTAGGCACTCTTTTTCTAAAGAAAACCAAGAGAATCATTCCTTTTCTCTGCCCTTTTTCATGTTTGGTCTTTTTCTTATCACATTGTTGTTTGGCAGCTATGAAGGAAAGGGAACAAAGTCATGGACAAAGTCCTCTACAAAGTTGTGGTAACTTCAGAAAAGTTGGAGAGAAACAAAAATAGCTTTGTGCCAACGGGAGAGTAGCAGGAGATAAAACTGAGGAAATGAAAGGGAGGAACCAAACTAAGAAGACAGTTGCCACATGGAATAGAGTGGTGAACGAGATGGATAATGAACAAGTACACAAATAGTGCTCAATATGTGCCAGGTGCCTGTCTAAGTGTCCTACTTATTTATCCTCCATCTGAGGTAGCTTTTATCATTATACCATTTTATGGAGTAGAAAACTAAGACATAGAGAGACTAAGTAACTTTCCCATACATCTTATAAATGAGGGTGTCAGGATTTGAACACAAGCAGTGTAGCCTCAAGTCTATGCCCTTAACCACCACACCCTGGAGCAGGAATCAGATATTAGAAAATGACAGCTGTGGTAAGTCCTATGAAAGGAAGGAATGAAGGTGTATTAGTCCATTCTCATGCTGCTAATAAAGATATACCTGAGGCTGATTTTAAAGGAAAGAGATTTGGTTGACTCACAGTTCTGCAGGGCTGGGGAGGTCTCAGGAAACTTGCAATCATGGTGGAAGGGGAAGCAAACATATCCTTCTTCACCTGGTGGCAGCAAAATGTGCCCAGCAAAAAGGGGAAAAAGCCCCTTTTAAAGGCATCAGATCTCATGAGAACCCACTCACTACCATGAGAACAGCATGAGGGTAACTTCCCCCAAGATTAAATTACTTCCCACCAGGTCCCTCCCACAACACGTGGGCATTATAGGAACTACAATTCAGGATGAGATTTGGGTGGGGACATAGCCAAACCATACAAAACGGGCTGTGAGAACTATTTCCCAGATGGGGAAACCTTCAATAAACTGAGGGTAACTGATCTTTTCAAGATCATACTTTGTCAGGGGTTGAGCTGAGCTTTATATTTGGATCAAAACTCCTAGGACTGTTCTGTGTTCCTTTCTCTTCTCCAGTGTTGCAGGCTTGAAAAGGCTGAAATTGGCCGGGCGCGGTGGCTCAAGCCTGTAATCCCAGCACTTTGGGAGGCCGAGACGGGCGGATCACGAGGTCAGGAGTTTGAGACCATCCTGGCTAACACGGTGAAACCCCGTCTCTACTAAAAAATACAAAAAGCTAGCCGGGCGAGGTGGCTGGCGCCTGTAGTCCCAGCTACTCGGGAGGTTGAGGCAGGAGAATGGCGTAAACCCGGGAGGCGGAGCTTGCAGTGAGCTGAGATCCGGCCACTGCACTCCAGCCTGGGCGACAGAGCAAGACTCTGACTCAAAAAAAAAAAAAAAAGAAAAGAAAAGAAAAGGCTGAAATTGGAAGTCAAGAAAGGAATTAATCACAAATCGAAGATTAGTGCCTTATTTTGGGACAGAAAGAGCTGTCTTTGGAAAGGCAAGCACTGGGAATCTAGTCTTGCCTCCCTCGTCAACAACTGTGACATGGTCAAGTGGGTATGTGGAATTCTGTAGTTAAGTTTCCTCCTCCTTTGTGGATGCAGTACTGAGTAATTGCTGAGGCTTTGGCAGTGCTCACATTTTGTGACCTCAGCATCAGTTGGGCCTTTTGGTGGGATTGTGGATATTTCCCAATCACCTGGAGCTTTTAACACATTTATCAGAGGGCACATAATTACATGGCCTGGAAGAATAATGTATTTTAAATATATGTACTCAAAAAAAAAAAAAAAAAAAAAAAAAAAAAAACAATTATCTGGGGCCAGGCACAGTGACTCATGCCTGTAATCCCAGCAACTTGGGAGGCTGAAACAGGAGGATCACTTGAGCCCAGGAGGTGGGAGGCTGCAGAGGGCTATGAAATAGTTGGTCTGACTGGAGCTAAGTAGAACAAATACGTGTTGTGTATGACTATGCTTAGTATGCATTGCAGGCAAGCAAACAATGTTCATTTTTTCTTTCTTTGCCATCCATTAGCTTGTGCTCTCTATATCTCTTAGTTTCTGGTGGGTATATCCTAATGAATTTGCTGTCCTATTTATTCTTCTTTTTAGGAGCTTGGGCGATTTTGCAATCCTTAGTTGCCTCCCTTCTAAATGTACTAGCCCCTTAGATTTTTCCCCTCCCTTAATATAGTTGCCTACTTTTGGAAAACTACTCTTTACCAAGCACCATAGGCATGTCCATCTGCAAATGGGCATAATTCTAAGCATTTGTCAAAAGAATTATCATTGGTTTGATGAAAGACACTGGGTTCAAAGGCTCTAGCCTTTAGGAAAGTAAAAATGTTTAGGATAAATATGGAAACTAAGCCTCCCAGGACTGATTGGTGTGTCTTTAGACTTCTAACAGTCTTAGACAACAAATGCATCATCACTGTGACACTGGTGAATATAAATGGGCTGGCAAAATCTTTTAGATGACGAAAATTGAGATTTGATGGATCAACTCTCTCTGCAATATAGATGGTCTCTAATCTAAATGTAAATTCCTATCTCTTGAAAAGTTATAAAGGAATTCTAAGAGAACAGTAATGTCAAAAACAAACTACCATTTATTGAGCACTAACTATATGCCGGTGACATGTAAAACATACTGTACATTTTTTAAAAGTTAATTCTTAACAATCACTCTCTGAGGCGTGTATTACAGTTTTCACTTTACACATGAAGAAACTGAAATTTAAAGAAGTAAGACCCAATGAACCACTGAGAAGCGACAGGTGATCTGAAAAATGTGACTGACATTGGAGAGCTTGAGTGGGTGGGGTGGGTGTTAAGACATGCCTTCTGGGAGCTGCTGCTATAAAATTACTACAAATGTGGTGACTAAATCATAAGTTAATATTCTCACAAGTCTAGAGGCCAGAAGTCCAAAATCAGTCTCACTGTATGGAAACCAAGGTGTCAGTAGAGCCACACTCTTCCCAGAAGTAGAAACTGTTCCTTGCCAATGTCTGATGTTCAATAACATGTTCATTTTCTTCTGAGCCCTCAGCTGAAGTGCTTCTAATATTCCTATTCCTACCAATATTCCGTTTAAAGCAATGTATGCTTTTTCTATCATGTACCTTAAAATTCTTCCAGCCTCTACCTGTTATCAAATTCCAAAGTTACTTCCACATTTTTAGGTATTTATTACCACAGTACCCTACATCCCAGTACCAAAATCTATACTGGTTTTATATGATCATTACAATAAAATACCACAAAATGTCTCTTAAAATGACAAGAATTTATCCTGTCACAGTTCTGGAGGTGAGAAGTGTGAAATCAAGGCGTTGCCAGGACTTTGCTCCCTCCATTGACCCTGGGGAGAACCCATGCTTCTGTCTCCCAGAGCCTGGTGGCTGCCAGTATTCCTTGGCTTGTGGCTGCATCACTGTGATCTCCAAGGTTAGCATCTTCAAATCTCTCTCTGCTTCATCTTTGTATTACCTTCTCCTCTTCTGTGTGGGTCAAGTTTCTCTCCGTGTTCCTCTTAAAAAATACATGTGATTGCATTTAGGGCCTACCTGATCATCCTAGATCACTGCCTCATCTTTTGCCATATAGGACAATATTCACAGAGCCCAGGGAGAAGTCCTGATGCAATTTAGGGCTCATCATTCAGCCTACTACAAGAGGACATGCCATTCTCCTTCATTCGAGCCTTCCTGTTTGATATAGTTTGGATTTGTGTCACCACCCTCATGTTAAATTGTAGTCCCCAGTCCTGGAGTTCAGACCTGGTGGGAGTGATTAGATTATGGAGGTGTTTCTCATGAATGGTTTAGCACCATCCTCTTGGTGCTGTTCTCGTGACAGTGAGTAAGTTCTCACAAAATCTTATTGTTTTGAAGTGCATAGCACCTCCCCCCTCCTCATTCTCTCTCTTGCTCCTGCTCCCGTCAGTGAAATGCCTTGCTCCCCCTTTGCCTTCCATTATGACTGGAAGCTTTCTGAAGCCTCCTCAGAAGCAGAAGTCACTATGCTTCCTGTATAGCCTACAGAATCGTGAGCTAATTAAACTACTTTTCTTTATAAATTACCCAGCCTCAAGTATTTTTTTGTAGCAATGCAAACATGAACTAATACATTGTGGTGTCCACTACTCTTTCTCACCTTCATGATGTTTAATGATACTAGACTAGTTTCACAATTCCTTGTCCACAGTTCTGAAATCTGAAAAGCCCTGAAAACTGAAATACTTTTTCGCAAATTTGGTACAAGTTCAGTGACAACAAAAAAGCTGGTGCAGATTAATGTGAGGTTCCTTATGAACCTTATTTCCCTTCCTATTTCCCATACTAAGGGAACCTTATTTCCCATACTAAGGGAATTCGTACTATTCCTTTAGTATGAATGTTTATACATAGACTGGAAATCCTTTTTTTTTCTTTTTACTAGGTGCATGTATTATACTACTGGGGACATTAAGTAATTTATATTATTATTCTTCTAAAATCCAAGATTATCTAAACTCAAAAATACATTTAATTCTAAGAACTTCAGATAAAGCAATGTGAAACTGTAGTATGATAGGAGCTAGAAATAATCCCAAAGGATTTTGGTAGTGAAGAAACCTGTAAGACAATCTGAAAACCTTAAGGACCCTCAGGTGTAATATGAACCTTCAGGGACTCATGGAACCCACACATTTAGGAATCCCTATGAGGTGGTTAAAAAATGATTTCTTGGAAGATAATAGGTGTCATAGACAAATGTGTAAGTTATAGCGGGAAAAAAAATCCAAGGTATTCAGAAAGTATTCCTTTATCTCCTGGCAGCATTCTGCCCAAATTGTTTGGATTTGTCTGTCTCCCCAGAGTACCAGAGTTGGAGCCCCAGTTCTGAGTCACAGCAACATCTTCTACTATGACCACGAGACAGGGTGCTGACACGGGGATGGAAGCAGGCTTGCCTGGTTATGCCCTTAAACACCGGGGCAGCCACTGCCTCAGGCTCTGCACATAGCTCATCAGAGCAGGTCTTCCCCCTGTTCACTTGCAGAGCCTCTTCCAAGCTCAAAGTCAAATTGTGGGTGTGTGAGCTAGGAGAATCTCAGGTTCTAACTGTTCTATGAGCTCATCCTCTCCCAGTTGCCACCACCATTACCACCATTTCTCCCGCTTAGCTATTGTCCAGCCTCCCTTACACCTTGCAAAAATAGATCTCATTATCCCCAGTTTCTTCCTTTCTTCCAACACACACACACCCCTTATAGAGAAGATGCCTTCAACACCTTCGAGGCGACTGTCTTCTTATATATGTATATTCACAGAAATACAAACATATTCACCCTTACCTTCTTTGGAAAGATCTAAATACAGACCCTTAGTGGTTTATGAGAAACTTTTGTTTCATTTTTAATCTCTAGTGAGTATCCTAACATACTATTATTGGGTCAGACATTGTGAACGTACATAACCTTGGTCAAGGAGAATGTGGATGGTTGAAGAAGGCAAATCCATCGCATAAACTGGAAAAGAATTACTCAAAAAGCATGCACTACTTTGAAAAGATTAAGAAAACCTGGTAACATCATTTCCCCTTGGAAGAGATAATATATTGTTTGCGGAGATATCCAGAAGGAAATCATACTATCTCAGTTGGTGATTCACTCAAGTTTGTCATAAACATTCTTCTCCTTCCATTTCTGTTTATCATCAATACAAATGTCATCCCTTTATAGCCTGTATGCCATTTCAGGCCAGTCTCCAAACTCTTTATTGGTAGTATAAAGGAATGAGAAATTCCACATGAGGAAAATTCCCAGAGAAATAAAACATACTTTTATAAAAACCAAAACGTGGACATAAAATTATAATCATTTTAATGAAAATATTTGGATTGCATTGCCCTGCTTCAGTAAGGAAGGGATGCGGAGTGCTTGACTTCTGGAAGTTTGATGTGCAGCAATCCCTAATAGCAGAGCTAAGGTTCACTATGTCCATGCGAGTAACTACTAACAGAGGGCAGGAGAGTAATAAACAAACAAGTGTCCCCAGGTGATTCTGGCAGCAGCCTAGCAGGCTTCACAGAAGTTCCCTGACCCCTCTGGCTCACATCATTCCTGAATAGACCTCTCTCAACTGCTTGCAACAGAAGGCACCTGTGCTGAGCCTCAGGGTCCATAGAAGATGGTGACACTCTAAGTAGGGAGAGAAGGTGGGTGGTGTTGAGACCAAGTTCTTAATGTCACTGAGAAAATAAACCTCAAAGCAAGTTTTCTGAAAATATTTTGAGTAATTATACCAACACTTGAGTAAGTGCACAGCATCCCAAGGGATGTGGGGACCGTCCATTATAGAAGGGGCCGCATCTTAGGAAGAACATCACCTTGGGGTTAGAGATCCTGGAATCCCGCCCCTCATTCCATCCTGTATTAGTTGTGTTGCACAGGGAAGGATATTTAACCTCACTGATCCTCAACCTTCATCCATAACAATTCAATAATAATAATAACCCTATTATAGATAAGAGCACTTTGAAACTATCATGAGTTAATACATAGGAAGTTTTTTATAATTTCAGAGTATAACACAAATATTTTCTATTATAAAGTGAGATTTCTCAGTGCCAATTAAAACACCTATCTTTTTTTGTAAACCACATAAAATATAACTTCTCAAAAGTTTCCTTCCATCAAAAGTGGAAAACGTATGGTGATTCCTAAAATTTACTAAAACTTGCCACAGATCTGGATCAAACTTTTAATGGAGTTTTCTACCATTTAAGTAAAAGCTTTGGGCCTCTTTCGATATTATGTAAAGCAACAAAATGAGAGAATCAACATTTTAAAATGTATTTTACACGTGGTCGAAAGTCTACATTCGTTGAATAACCTCAGGATGTAAGGGAAGGGGGCTAATCCTGGTGAGATGGCAGGTTAGGAAAACAGAAATACTATATTCTTGACGCTAACAGAAAAGTTAACATCTCGGTCTCCAAGGTTTATCATGAAAATCATTAAAACAAAAAGAAGGAAGCAAAAATAGTCCATTAATTCCTCAAAAAGGCATTAAGCAGCCCCAGTAGCCTCCAAGGTCTTCTCAGAAATATCTATGAAAACTTTTCCAAAAGATTCCTTCTGATTCCATGATGGTGATGTTCTCATCACCTGCCAATGAGGAAGAATGTCAGGGAGTAACATAATAACTATGTTTAATATCTATGCCATTCCCTCATATTAAATATAATTTATGCAATTGGTTTTTGTATTACCCTGTTTAATTATGTATACTTGAAGAGTCTTTATATTATACATAGTTATCATTTATAATTAATTCAATATGGAGTTTGTGTTCATGCCCATAAAAATTGGGCACACGGCCCTGTGTCAGGAGCATAATCCTCTTCTATATCATTCTCACTACAAGAAAATTAGGTTTAACTTACAGCATAGTTTCTAGGAATACCTTACCCTAAATGCAAATATACCTTCTTTCTTATAAACATAAGTTAATGTGTCTTTAATGGGTAGGAGTCATCACTGAGAGTTAGGAGAACGTAGACAAAAGGGTAAAAGGGGTGTCACCAGAGCTGATTTTTGTAAGTCAGACTACATGAGGTGAGTTTTCATATCAAATTGCTCTCTTCAAGTTCACTAGTAAACTTCAAATTATGAGAATCAAGCACTTCTTCTTTATGCTCATTCTACTTAATACTGCTATCACAAGCTCTTCTTTCTTGAAATGCTCCTTCTCTCTGTTCATGCTGCTTCTTGCCCACTCATTGTTTTACACATGCTTTTCTGGCTGTAACCACAACTCCCACCCCCACCCCCAACTCTCACTCTCCCAAAGTGGCTTTTTTTCCCCCATTGTCTGAAAAATCCCCTCCACCCTCATGGATTCAACTATTCCCTATGAGATGATGGTAGTCTAAACCACATCTCTAGCCCTAGCTGATCTCCTCATACATTTTATTTGGATGCCAGTAGGACATAACCCAAATGTTCCATAGACTCCCCAACTTCAATTTGTCTAAAACACAATTAATTAATCTTTTGCCTCCTGTGGTTCCCTCCTCAGTTAACAGCTTCATTATCTCTTCCTTCCCAAGGGTCATCAACTTTGAAGTCTTCCTCATCCAATCAAATTCTACCTCATAATATCTTCATAGCATCCTCTCCATTCCACCACCATGTTCTTTGTTCAGGCGTGAGAGAAGTGAAGGAACTAACATTTTCAAGTACGCGCTAGACAGTTTACAGACATTTTCCATCCATTTCTTCAAGAATCATACAAAACGGGTATTTTCATCACCATTTTCTCTTGGAAAAACTGAGTCTCAGGAGGATTATAGTATTAGCAAAAGATCACAGAGCTAAAATGGAGCTAGGTCTGACTAGAAATCCCAGTGTCTTCTCACCTCCCATCTCGGCATTTCTTCTTCATCCCAATAATCTCCCTGTCACTGGTCTTCCAGCATTTTTGGTGGGACATCTCAATGGTCTGTGGGCCAGGTTTTACGTTCATGACCTCACAGTATTGGCCAATATTTTAAACTTTAGAAGTTCTTCCCCACACCACCCCACCCAAGCAAAAAGCAGTCTATCTTTTCTTTAAAACACTGGAGAATTGGGAATGCTAGGCCCAGTTTCTCACACAGCAATGATCAATGGGCTTAGCCCACATGACAGCTGTTCCCTTTGGGCCTGGCAGTCACTCGGCAGTTCGCCAGGCTCCACTGCTCTCAGGTGTCTGTCAAATCTGTCCTGTGTCTGTTGCCATTTACCACTGAACTTATACTATTGCATTTCCAAGAACAAGTTGCTCCATTTATTTATATTATTTTTGTCACCCCATGGTTGTTTGAGTTCACAATCCCTAGACTATAATTGTATTAGTCAGCTTGGGCAGCCACAACAAAATATCAAAGCCTGAGGGGCTTAAACAACAGAAATTTATTTTCTTACTGTTTTGGAGGCTGGGAAGTCCAAGGTCAGGGTGCTGGCGTGATTGGGGTCTGGTGAGGACTCTCTTCCTGGCTTGCAGATGGCTGCCTCCTTCCTGTGTCCTTATGTGACCTTTACTCAATGCACACACACAGAGACATCTCTCTTCTTCTTCTTATAAACCTGCCAATTCTATCTGATTAGGACCCTACACTTAGGAATTCATTTAACTTTCATTACCTCCTAAAAGTCCTGTCTTCAAATATGGTCATTTTGGGTTAGGGCTTCAAAATTTTAATTTTTGGGAGGACACAATTCAGTCCACAGCAATAAGTTTAACAATTATTATTTTCAGTACCTAGTGTGTACCAGACACTGTTCTAAGTACTTTACAGGAACTATCTAATTTAAACCTCATGATAACTCTATGAAATAAGTACTTTGTATGATTTTCTCCATTTTTCCAGATCAGGAGGCAGAGAGAGGTCACGGAACTTCTGCAAATCCTACAGCAGAGTCAGAATCTGAACCCAGATGTTCACGTTCTTAACCACTATTTAATGTTGCTTTTTAGACTCCCCAGAGTTTAAAAGCCCAGCTCCACTTCCCAACCTGAGCATGAATTGCCCCCTCACATAAATGGATCACTGGTCATTTTCTGACTGCTCCCTATGGTTGTCACTTCTTTCCTTTAGCTCAGCTCTTTCCTTTTCCAAAGATCCTCCTCCACCTTTTCCCAGGGGGTTATGCAGACACCTACTCACCCTGCAAGATCCTGATCAAATTCTATCTCCCTTGCAGCCTCTTTCAGACTTTTATAACCCCTAACACAGCTGAACTCTCTCTTCTGTACACTCCCTGAATTCTTTATTCTGTAATCCTGATGCAAGTATGTGTATGTGTGTATATGTTCCTCCTGAGAGCAGATCCCGTGTCTTTTCAGTTTTGCGTCCTCAAGCTTGACATGCAGAAGGTGCTCAAGACATGTTTGTTAGAGTAAATTGAATTGAATTAACCAGATGCCTCCTGAGCTCCCTTCCAGTCTAAAACCCTGTAATTTTTCTTTTTCTATTTATGTATGTATGTATGTATGTATGTATGTATGTATGTATGTATTTATTTATTGTTTGAGGCAGTCTCACTCTGTCACCCAAACTGGAGTGCAGCAGCGTGATCTTGGCCCATTGTAACCTCTGCCTCACAGGTTCAAGTGATTCTCACGCTTAAGCCTCCAAGTAGCTGGGATTACAGGCAGGTGCCACTACACCCGGCTAACTTTTTTATATTTTTAGTAGAGATGGGATTTTGTCATGTTGGCCAGGTTGGTCTCTGGCCTCAAGTGATCCACCCACCTCGGCCTTCCAAAGTGCTGGGATCATAGGCATGAGCCACCATGCCCAGCCTAAAACCTTATAATTTTTAGAAATATGTGTGTGTAAGGCATGCATGCCTGTGTTTGAAATATTCTTATTCTGTTAAATTTTTAGAATTCTTTTTATCAATTCCTTTTAGTTTTAAGTTTTTCTTTATCCATGTTCATAATCAAGGAAATTATTTTTCTAACAGATATGTTTTTTATTTTCAGGGGTTGGGGAGAAGCGAGGATGAGGTCAGCCTAAGAAGGGATGCTTTGTCTAGGTATTCTATCACAATCTGGATGCTCGAGGTATCTGGAATTCTTATTTTCACCTGAGTAGGACATTACTTGTTCTTAATTTTTTCTCATATCACTTTGGTCACTTTTTTTTTAACAACCCATAACAAAAACAGAAATTCAGAGCTGGCCTGAGTGGATGCAATTTTCACGGAGGCCTGACTCAGTGAGCAGTATTATCTTGCAAAGTCCTACACTGAATGTCCCCTTTTATAAATGGAGTCTGCTTGGTTCAACAGCATCAGTGTGCAAACCAGCCTGGGAAGGGTACTGGATTGAAAGGCATCATGTCAATACAGTCCTTTACTGCCCTCATCACCATCTGATACATGTGCCTCTCAGAAGGTGGGGTAGAGCATATAATGAAAGGACAGAATTCAGTATCTGGGGAGGAGGTAGGCTGACAGACAAAGGGAAAAATAAAAGATTTTTGCAATGTTTTAGCCATCTGTTTTAGCTTGACAAGTCCACCAAATGTCTCATCAGATAATAATTTGTGTCGGGTAGCAATGTATTTTTTCAGAGTACCACCATATGCACTACCTGATTTCACCATCAGTGTAAGTTTTTATAAAGTATCACTATTCTTATTAGCATCCTCATTCTATAGAATCTCAGAGTTTTGAAGACGTGCCTAAGATCTGAGAGCCAATTGAAGAGTAGAGCCAGGATTTGAATTTAGATCCTCTGACCTCAAATCCCATACTCTTCCCATGAGAATACAATGTCTCAGATTTACAATGGTCAATTGACTGACATTTCATTGTTGGCTATTCCCCTTGGTCTCCTCTGACAGCAAGATGATTAAAAAGCAGGCCAACAGGAAGAGCAGCAAAAAGATTCAGATCATTCCAAAACTAAAAACCAAGTGTCTGAGGAATCCAGAGCTAACTGGGTAATAATTAGGTTATAATGGTGGTGACAACCAGAGAATGTTCCCTTACTGTCATACTAATACTGGTATCTCTACCCCTTTGAGAAGCCACCATTTGGATAATTCCTTTAATCCCACCCTGGTCACTGCACCTGGTGCTCTTGTAGGATTCACACTGCTCATGTCTGATCACGAGTATGTGTAAAATCCAGTTGGAACACGGCATTATGCAAAACGAAAGGTTGTGCTGAGTCAAATAATATGCCTGCGAGAAGAGTTAGCCTTTCAAGCTAGGCAAATTGGTTACTCAGTAGGCTCTGCCTGCGCACCCCTCCACCTGCTATAGCTTGTTAGCTTTCACTACATTGTATTAAAACAAATATTTTAAGGCCTGTATGCTGCTTGCGCGGCTTTTCTATCAGGGACTCTGTTCTATTCATTCTTGTATTGCCATTGTCTGCTATTAGGAAGAACACTTATTCCTCCACTTCTCATGTTCCCACATAGCAATGTTTATGAATGCAATACTCCAAGCTTCTCTGTGGCCCTTTGTTTACTGCTCTTCCTCTCCCAGGCTTCCCTGGAAGAAGAGAAACTTCTCTAATTGACAGGTTTGACAGAATGAACCCAGAACACATCGGAAGGAATCACCCTGCCTTCAGGAACCTGTGTTCTCTTTCCACTGTACTGAAAGTGTAGTGAGTGAGTTGGGAGATAAATTCAATTCAGAGAGTGCTGATTATCTTAGCAAGTCTATAGGGCCATTTCTTGAATCAGCTTTATTGGTAAAGTTGACATTTTGATCTGCATATCTCTGACTGTGCATTTATCTTTGAAATGGTCCTGAATATGAGACAAGAAGTGTGGTGTTATTTATTGAGACTTTAAAACCCTAATGAATGTGTTTAAGAAATGTTTGTGGATGGAAGAAATTAATGAATGTATAACAGAATGTCTGACCAACATCCTTTATAATGGTACAGCTTTCACAGGGAAGATGGTTTAGTGCTTTTCCATAAGAACTGAATCTAATGGTTAGGAACTGAATCTAATGGTCAGAAACTTGCACGCTTGAGTCTCACAAATGTATATGTGTAATGCTGGTCTTTAAACCAAAAAACCCTTAGCAGTATGAACAATTAGAGCAGCCTCTAATCTTTAATGGGTAAGTATTGTAGGCAATTCCATATGCATCCACATCTTAACATTTCTGTATGCATCAATAGTTGACTGACAGCTAATCTTAGTCTAATATGTAATTATAAAGTTTCCTTTGGAATGGCCAGCCTGAAATACTACCCATGCTTCTCTATGACTGTGCTGTGGCTTAGTGACCCTATTTTTTCTGTGGATGTGTTTATGTTCAGGGAAGGTGGAAAATGAGAGAAAGAAAGAAAGTGTATGTGCATGTGATTAGAAAAATGTGAGAGTTTCCTTATTAATCGGTGGAAGGAGCTTGGTAATTTACCCTGAGGTACAACCACAGTAATTCTCCTTATCTGTCAGTTTCATTACAAAAAGAATAAGGACAGTGACCGACATGAGGTGACAAGAACTCTCTCTCTCTCTCTCTCTCACACACACACACACACACACACACACACACATACACACACGCAAATTTCCAGAATATGAGCGCTAAAGGACATTAATGCCCCCAGGAAGCCAGTAAGAGCAAGCCACTGTCATAAGTTCTCTCTCGTTTACATTATCTGACCAGCAGACAAAAGGAGAGAGGAAGGGAGAAAGGAAGGGAGAGAGGAAGGGAAGGGAAAAGAGGCTACACAAAACATCTAGGTTACACGTAAAATCACTATGGCTTATGAACACTTCACTCCCAGCTACTGAAGTAGAATTTCAAGGGTGATCATTAATTATTATGACTCAAGAGCAAAACTTACTTCCCTCCTTCCTTGTGCAGAAATCCAGTATTCTATTCCAGCAAGTCGCCTACTCAGGGGCCTAGCCCCTAGCACTGCCACTAATGATAGCTTCCTCACCGGGAGAAGCGCTGCAACTACAGCCGCTGCCAGAAATGTCTGGCACCAGACTCCTCTCCAACTCAGCGCCTAATGCCATTACATGTTCTACAACAGCTGCACAGATACCTCAGTGAGCCATTTGAGCATTTCAGAACGGATAAAGAACTGCCATTTACTTATGCCCAACACTAATCCAAACATGGTCTTTCACAAGATGATCTAAATAAAACGGCCAACTGGGCTGATCACAAAAAGTTTACAAATGAAGCTTTCAAGCAGAACTTCTTCCCACCCCCTTGTGAAACTAGGTGCTACAGATATCACACATGTAGAGGAAGACGGAGAGCAAAGACATCATTCTAGTTTCTCCCTCAGGCAAAATACAGTGGGTTTGCTTTCTTTCTTGTCTATATGATCACTTTTAGCTGGCTTCTTTCTAGCAGATAATCTGTTTAATCGAATGGTCACAGAGTCATAAACTGTCATCCACAAGCAGTCATTATGCACCTGCTTAGCAAATACCTTGTGCACAGAAATCATCAATAACATACCCCCTCCTCCCCTTCAACAGCCTAGTCAGTGAGAGAGATATTTAAACAGACATGTGTGAACACGTTTTAGGTGCTATGCCTGATGTCTGCTTGGAGCACAGTTGGGTTCAAAGGAGAAGGTGGCCAATTGTCTTTGGGAAGAGGCACGGAAGGGAGTAGCTCAGACAGGGTTCCACCTTAAAAATGATCTCGTCCAGTGGTTTCCATCAGGTTCCTCTGAGTGCTTAGGTGCCTCAGAAAGTGAGGTGTGCTCCTTCCGCAGTTCCAAACAGAAGCATCACCCTTGATCCACTCTATATATTGAAGCGTCAAATGACGTGTCGTTAAAAATAATAATAATAATAACACCTGGCACACAAATTCTTTAAGGTAGATATTTTGTTGGGAGGGGGAAAAATGAAAAAAATAGGAATCCATGATGTTCAGAGAGAAAAAGAAGGGAGAAGGGGGAAAGAATGAGGGGAGAAAGGGCAACAACCAGAGGCTAGAATCCAAGTTTTTAAAACGGACAAAAAACGTCTAGCAGCACCTGATAGAAATTTTAATGTATTTGCTTGTAAATTCCACCATCTTCTCAAAATATTTGGTAAATCCTTCTACACACAAGGCCTTGCGTGAGTGTTGATCCATACTCAGTGGAAGTGGGCCCATACGATGACAGTCCTGGGAATTGCACTTTCACCAGGTAGAGGCTGACGAGGCTTCACTTGGCTTTCCTAGAACTTAAAGGTCGAGGAGTCCCTAACACCTGGGTCAGACAACTAAAATTCATCTGGAAAAAAAAAAAAAAAAAAAAAGTGGGTTAGATCTGCAGCTAAAGCTGGTTTGAAAGCCATTTGTTTAATCCAAGGCCTTCATTTTATTGATGAAAAACCACAGGCTTCAGAAAAGTGAAGGGATCTATGTGAGGTCATCCCTCAGCTTTTAAAGGACAGAGTCAGGACTGGAACCCAACTCCCCTGCCCAGGAGAAGCCAGGCCTCTGCCCACTATGCAAAGTTCCATTCAGCAATCTGCTGTAACCGCGGCACTTAGGGTGAGCAGAGGAGTTACATGCCAAGTCCCAGTCTCAATCCCACAGCATAGCATGGCACAGCAAGAAGAATACGGACTCTGGAATCAGAGAGAATCCATAGATATTGCTGCATAACACTAGGCAAGGGATTTAATCTCATGAGCCTCAGGTTATCATCTATAAATGGAACAATAATACTTAATGCAAGATTTAAAAAAAAACTCTACTAAAGCAATGTATGTAAAGTATATGCCACAGATACTTTACATATATCCATATGCAATGGATAAACTGTAGCAATCATTATTGCTGTCAAACGGAGATCTTTTCATGTACCACAGATTTATTTTAAAATGCTTTTTATTTAATTATAAGACTAATACATTTTCATTAGCAATGATCGTGAAACTACAAAGAAAAAAACTTTTTAAGGATTTCCCACATTCCTACTACCCTGAAACAACCACTGTTAACATTTTGATGTATTTCAACAGGAATGATTTAGAATGTGCCATTTCTTGTGCCTTGTAACCTTCCAATAGCACTCAATTTAGAGTAAAAAAGTGGCAGGAATGCAGTTTGTTCTAAAACCAATTTCTTGTTTGTTTTGTATTTTAGGAGGTAGTGGGAGGAGTGAAATTATATACAGATATAAACTATGTCAATACAAACATTATCACATTCTAAAATCATATTTTTGTCCTTTTTGACAATTATATTTGCAGAGTGCTTTACGGTCCATTAAAAACATTCCCATATATACTATCTTTTTTTATTCTCTTAACAGCCCAGGGCACTAGGTACTATTATTATACACATTTTACAGATGAGGAAATTGAGGATCAGAAAAGTTAAATGCTTTCCTGTAGGTCTTTCAGATAGTGAGAGTTTGGACTGAAGCCTAGGATTTCTGATTCAAAGCTGGTACCTCTCTGCTAATTATCCTCACCAAGAAGAACTCTCTCTAATTAGCCTAATAATTTGAACAGCCTCAAAGATATATTAGGAAAGAGCACATTGAGCTTGTCAAAGCACCAGAATGTAAGTCGGGAGATCTAGGTTGAATGCATGGTTTTGCTGTTGGCAAATCATTTACTCTCTCTGGGTTTAAGGGTTCTTCATTAAGGGTGCTTACCTTCTACAACTAAATTCTATCATTGTAAAGCAAATTTAAAAATGTTTAACATGCGAAAACATTTCTGATATGGTGCTTTTGAAAAGTCGCCTCTAAAATGCATTTTAAAATCTACAGTGAGATAACTTCCACCTAAAATGTCAAGAATCTCCAATCTAGCCTAGGTCTGGACCACCTGTCACCCCAGGAGACTCTACTTTTGAGAATCTACTTTGCTGTAGGCCCCGATTTGGCAGACAGAACTCAGCCAAATATGAGTATCTGAAGTGGAATTCCAAATACGGATATCTTTTTCTAAGAGTATGCTGTTCACCCAGTTGAATCCTGATGACTGTTTTATGATGTGCTACCTTGTTATTAGATGATGTCAATTTGGGATTTCAGATGTGTTAGGAACACATATACCTTTTAAATCAGATTTTATGAGAGATTCTAAGAGATTGGCTAAATACTCTTTTGCAAGAGAAGGGGAAAGAACCACTGAACTTAGCTGAATTCTCTGAATCCAATATGGGAGACTGAGTTCTGAATCCAAGAAATGCATGTGTTATAGTCACCAGTATCTAGGACTACCAACCAAGTCAACTCAGGGACCAGCCCCTGCTAACTGTAGATGAATTGCTGCTCATATCCTCCTGATCTTTAGACTTTGCAGACCTCAGACTGAAGTAGCTTCTCCACTCCAGGAAGTCACAGGAAGGACATGGGACTGACAGTCATGTTGTAAAGGGAGGGTGTGTATAGCTCTTTCCCATGCTAAAAGAGCAAGGCCCTTCTTCTGAACACACTCCATTTCCTAGATTGTTGAACAAACTTTAAAAAGACGATTTTCCAAGCCATACATTTAACTAGATCATCATGATTTTTCTTTGAGTTATATTTCTGTTTCTCAGCCTGGCTTTCAAGGCCCCCGCCTCCCTAGACAACTTCTCCTGCCATTCTTCTGCCCAGGCTCAACTACGCTGTCAGGATGAGCACTCTCCTCCTGTCCTCCTTCCCCACAACAGAAATAACTCCCACTTCCTTGCCACTTATCCAAGGCCTTTACATTCTTCAAATCTCAAAAACAGTGACATCTCCAGGAAGTCTTCCCAGGTTAGCATGCTAACATACATTGATAGCTGCCATTTTAGATGCTTCTAGCACCTGTTACCCCGTCATACCTTTAGTTCTTAATCACATGTGGTCCTTTATCACACAGCTGTGTCACATGTGTACCGTAGAGCTCATCTAGATTTTAATCATCAGTTCAACTAGATTTTAATTTTTTTAAGAACAGGAACTCAGCTGGGCACGATGGCTCATGTCTTTAATCCCAGCACTTTGCGAGGCTGAGTGGGGTGGATCATGAGCTCAGGAGTTTGAGAGCAGCCTGGTCAATATAGTGAAAGCCTGTCTCTACTAAAAATACAAAAAATGAATCAGGCGTGGTGGCACATGCCTGCCCGTAGTCCCAGCTACTCAGGAGGCTGAGGCAGAAGAATCGCTTGAACCCAGGAGGTGGAGGTTACAGTGAGCCGAGATCGTGCCACTGCACTCTAGCCTGGGCAGCAAAGCGAGACTCTGTCTCAAACAAACAAACAAACAAACAAACAAAAACAGGAACTCTGTCACAGAGTGACTTAGTGCACATTTAGAGAAACAGAAGAACATGGGGTTGAGAGGCTGGACTTTGTTAACAGATGCCTTCATGTGAATTCACCCATGTTCCTTGCTAGTGTGTGACCTTAGCCAGGGAACTACTATCTTTGCATATCTCTGTTTTCTTATCTGTAAAATGGGGAATATGATGGTACCTATCTTTTTAGGTTGTTGGGAAGATTTTAGTAGTGTTTTCAGGTAACATGTTCAGAATAGGACCTGGTGTGTCTTAAAGCACCCAATCAATGTTGGCTACCACCATGTAGGAAGGGCTCAATCTCCTGTATGTGCTGTGCTATGGGCTGCAGGATACACATATATGCAAATTAGCCTGCACCATCAAAGAACAGGGGCTGGGGAGTGGGGGACAGATCTGGACTCAAATATGTGATAAAACTACACTGTGGTCAGCGGGATCATAGAGGAAAGCACAGGAAACTGCACATCCCCCTGACATTCGGCATTGCTAAACGAGAACTCGGTGCACAATCCATGAGGAATGATGATTTGATTTGAGTGGTGCTGGTTGAAATCTATTAAGTTAGTAATCACATACACAGTACCTCAAAAGAGTCCTTTAGTAGCTTTATAATGCAGAGACCACAGACGGGTTCAATTTGGCAGTGTTATTAAGCAAATAAATGGATTTTTAGATATTTAACTTCTAATCATATGTGAACTTCAGGAAGCTAAATGCTCCAATGACACCGCTAAATACCTCATTGTTATAAAGCCATGGTTTGACTTTTGAGGCAAAGTCGAGAGCCTAAATTCAACCCCATTAGTTCATATTTTGTCCAAAATGCAGTTTATAACGAAACCAGCAAATTAGGTCCCTTGACCATAAACCTCACAGAAGGAAAGCAAACAGAGCATGAATCAGAAAGGCTTTAGACAGAAGTTAGCTATTAGTAACATATAAATTAAGTGCAAAATCAAAGTTGGGTGGGGGAGTAAGTTCAGTGGTTGTGGTCTTAATGCAACCTAACAAAGGCAACCTCAGCACAAATAAAAGTAATTATAATCATAATCTAAACTCTTTCATTATGTTCTTACATAATTACAAGCCCCGAAGAGTAGGCCTCATTTTTAACTCGCTGCCACTGTCCTTAACTCGTCACATTGTACCAAGTAGCTACAGTCCATATGGTGTCAAAACATCACAAGGTTTTCCCAGACCTCATCTGTATTTTTGAACAATGGGGTGAGTCACTGTTAGCCACAAGCGTGACTCTCTTACCACTGGCAGTTTGTATCACCAAACTTGCACAACTCTGGCTCAATCACATTAATGAAGTTTTGAGTGCTCCTATTTAAAGTCATTTCATTCTCCCCTAGAGTTACACAGAGCGGGATCTTAGCCCATTGTTTTCCAAGGAGTTTGAAAACTTATACACGGGCCCAATTGTTTTCCTACATATTTAGAGAATGTTAGAACACACTGCAGCTGCTCCAAGAACTATGCAAGCTTTTCCCAGTCTCTGCGGTCTATTGGCTAAATTTATATTGACGGATACTTCAGAGCATGGATTATTGAGCTAATAGACCACAACGACTCACTATTGTGAGTGACATCAGAACTGTCACACCCATTTATGAGGCAGATCTGTTCCATGTGACTGAAGAGAGATATAACAGAGAATACTTTTTTAAAAAGTCACCTCACAAGCATTGATGACGTGAGTCTTATAAAACCATCTGTCTAGAAAGCCTGTAGTACTCCAAGAACATTCGTGCCCCATAATGGCCTATAACTGTTTTTGTAAGATTTCCAAAAAAGTGCACAACCAGTACATTTCTGTTTTCTATTTTTGTACCTTCAAAAAAAAAAGTAAAAATAGCCAGAGGTTTTTTCCTTTGACAATTTGTGAAAAAAAAAAAACTTCTCTTTAAGGCTGGAACTTTGTATGCCAAGTTTTTGTTTGGAACTAACTTTTATGGCTGAGTTATAAAGCCCCTGAAAAAGGGGGTTTCTAGTGGAAATGCTGACACAGCTTTACCCACAGTGGCAAGACGGGGGCTGCTGCACTGCCTATTTGTACCATGTTTGCTTTCTTGCGGCTTTAGAAAGAGAAATCTTGACTCTCAGTCCTGGGCACTATACACTTATTAAAAGTATGTGTCTGTTCATATATTCTGACTATCTGTGGTTTGCAAAGAAGCTAGCACGGAAGCCTTCTGTGAAATGAACCTAGTAACCCATTGTGAGAGGGGACAGACTTATTTCCTGACTTTTAATAGATTTCATTATCCCAGAGACACCTTCCCCTGGATTTAACAACAGTAACTACCCACAGAAAGCAGGGAACAGTCCAAGCTTCCTCTTTAATAGTTCTTTAAATCTTAATTTTCAACAATTGTCTGCTGATAAAACTAGAAAAGCTAATGATGAGCTGTTTGTGCAGATTAAACGATAATGTGAATTACTTGGACACAAGGATG